>NC_077234.1:193074946-193374946 GCF_027887165.1 Monodelphis domestica
ACCTATCTCCTATATCATATTCTCCCTAGAGTTGAAAATTCCCAGTTGACTCATGGAACTGCTAAACAAATTTTACTTTTGCTTCAGTCTGTCCAAGTAGGAACTCAAGGACTAGGTCTTCTGGCCACCTACAACACAGTTTAAGTTTTCAGCTTCCAACATGCTCCTCCAGGGTGGTCAGTCCTCATCAACAAAGCAGCTGACTTGCCAAAAGGACCTTCCATTGCCAGTCAGCACCTAGACTCCAAACTTCCAGAATTCTTTCATCAAAGGTAACCACCAGAGCTAGGAACATGCATCTCAGGACCTCAGTTTGGTCACCTGTGCTCAGAAAAAGGAACACAAAGTTAAATAGATAGCTAGAGACTTTTAATCCAGTGTGTCTGGTTCATGTGAGGATTTTTATAGCTGTCAGACATAGCTTCTGCTGGGATGAAGGAAGAAAGAGGGAGAGGGAGAGGGAAGAACAGGAGAAAAAAATCCTTTCCTCCCAACTGGGAAGTCCAAGAGAGATTCCTGTTGACATTCCAAGGCACATATTTGAAAGAGAAGAAAGAGAATAAAAGTTGTTAACGTTTTAAAAATCAGCTAAATCATCTACAACACATCCCCCAGTACTAGGGATGATGGAGACCAACCAGGAGTCTCAATTTTTGTATGTTCTTTAAGAAGTTCAAACATTTGTCCCATCAGAAAGTGTCAAGGTGCAAGTGCAGCTCCATAGAACATACCTCAGTCAATATATCTAGGATGCAGCTATTTGTCACATACTAAACTCAGAAAAGAAAGCTTTAACTTTGAGGTTGAAAATTATTGTTTTCTTTTTGTTCCATTCTTTCCATTGTATCCGACTCTGTGACCCCATTTGAGGTTGTCCTGGCAAAGATACCAGAGTGGTTTGACATTTCCTTTTCCAGCTCATTTTACAGGTGGGAAAATTGAGGAAAACAAGGTTAAGTGACTTACCCAGGTTCAAGCAGCTAATAAGTATCTGAGGTTGAATTTGAACTGGGTTATAAAATATAAAGACAAATTTCATGAAGGCTTTGTGTTGATTAGGATTAGCAGAAAGACCTTGTAAAATTATTTTATCTCTAACATGTTTCTGAAGCACAATTTCTAAGGGCAAAATTATGGTGAGGGTTCCATGCACATTTTTTAATGTAGAGAATGAGTGCTAGCTCTTGGCATATTATGTTGTCATCCTGGGCAAGTTATAACCTGTATACATTAGTCTTTCTGTCTGTTAAATGGAAAACTAATCTTCACAAATTTAAGGAGATTTTGAATAGAATGAGTCAAGAACCATAGATCTATAAAGAAAAGTTCCATGCTCTCTTTTTATAGATGAGGAAACTGAGGCCCACAGAAATTAAATGAGTTACCCAAGGACCTTCAGGAAGTAATAGGGCTATATCAGCTAAAAGCAGCTTTAACATCTGTGAAGGGAGAGCATATCAGAGCCCATGCTGCACTATTTAAGAAAATTTTACAAAAGAATTCTTCATAGGTTGAGGAGGAGCCAAGGCAGGGCTAACATTATTAAAGAGAAAGGAAACGATGGCTGAAATTGCTAACTTAAAAGCTTGACTCCCATACTTAAATATATGATTCCCAAAGCAATTTGCAAATGCCTGAGAGAGAGCAAAATGCTGGGTAATCACCAATTGGGGTTTGACGATGAACAAGTCCAGGTCAACTAATATTCTTATGTGATATGACAGTTTTGCAGACAGAGAAGAAATGACACAAGTAATTGATCTTGACTGGTTCTGGGTTTTTTTGATAGGCTGTCACACTGGTAAAATATAGTTTAAATTTCACAAGTATGAGCTGGGTACACAAATAGCTGGATCCTAATGCTGTCTTCCTTCACTCCACCCTCCTGACTCCCCGCTCTTTGCCTATGACTGCCAGAGCCTTATCATCAACCTGCAGGAAAAGAGAAGATTGAAGTAAGGAAGAAAAATAACTCACATATATAAAGTGCCGAAAAAAATTTAGCTTACACAGAAGTCCTCCTCTGATCTCAAAATACTCTTTCTAAAGCCCAGGTTGGTGTTATTCCATTGCTCAAAAATTTGTAGTGTTTCTTCTAATGTTTTTATCCTACCAATTTCAGGGGCTAATATTTAAAGCTCTTTATATTCTGGCTCTAACCTACCTTTAAGATTAATTTTATATAACTTCCTTTCACATACTCTGTCATACATTGAACTTATTCTATTTCTCACCTTTGTTCCTTTCACAGACTGGGTAGTAGTCCTGGATCTTTGCCTTGTTGTTAATAGCTGTCAATCGCAGTTGATCATCTACATTATTGTTGTTACTGTGTACAACATTCTCCTGGTTCTTCTCCCTTACCTTTGTATCACTTCCTTTAAGTCTTTCCAGGGTTTTGTGTATGTGTGTGATCCTCTTGCTTGTCATTTCTTATGGCAAAATAGTATTCCATTAAAATCATATACCATAACTTGTTCAGCCATTCCCCAATTGATGGGCATCCCTTCAGTTTCCAAAATTTTGCCTCCACAAAAAATTGCTTCAAACATTTTCGTACATAGAAGTTCTTTTCCTCATTCTTTGATCTCTTTGGGATTCAGACCTGGTAGTTCTACTCCTGTTTGGTAACCTTGACAAAGTATCTGTCCCAGAGTAGCCAAATAGTGAGCTGACATTCTTATCATGAATAGCCATGGGCATTAAGTATCATTTGCTGAGGCAAAGGGTATACACAGTTTTTTAGCCTTCTGGGCATAGTTCAAGATCTTTTTTCCAGAATGGTTGGGCGAGTTTCCAATTTCACCCAATTACATTAGCATCCCAATTTTTTCACATTCCCTCCAAGAGTTGTAATTTTCTTTTTTTTTTTATCATATTAACGAATCTGAGAGGCTTGAAGTGGTTCCTCAGAATTGTTTTAATTTTCCTTTCCATAATCAGTAGTGATTTAGAGCATTTTTGTATGACTATTGATAACTTTGACTTCTTAAATTGACTTATTTATATCTTTTGACCATTTATCAACAGGGGAATGACTCTTATTTTTAGAATTTGATTCAGTTCCCTATCTGTTGGAGAAATGACATCTTTATCAGAGAAATTTACTGTAAAAATTCCTCCCCGGAAACTGCTTTCCTTCTAATTTTGGTTGCATTAATCTTATTTGTGCAAACCTTTTTAATTGCATATAATCAAAATTATCCATCATACTTTCTGTGATCCTCTCAATATCTCTTGTTTGATCATAAACTCTTCTCTTATCCATAGGTTGGACAGATAAAATTTTACATGCTTCCCTAGTTTGCTTATGGTATGACTCTTTATGTATGTTAAATATCCATTTTTTACTTCATCTTGGTATATAGTGCGAGCTCTTGGTTTATGCCTAGTTTCTGCCAAGCTACTTTCTAGTTTTCTCAGCATATATTTTCCACTCTCTTTCTTGGTAATCATGTCAATTTCTATATCACTTATCATCACTATGCAGATGATTATCAATTCTAGGTACCCTGTTATATACTCTTTCTCCTGAATTCTAGACATGCATCATCACATGAATAGTGGACCTCTCCTGAATGTTCCATTGGTGAGTTAAATTCAATATTTCTGAAACAGAAATCATTGCCATTTCCCCTATAAGTATCCATCCTTCAAGCTCTCCTATTTTTCTTGAGTGCACCACTATCCTACCAAATTTTCAGGTTTAGAATATGCAGTCATTCTGATTCTTCCCTTTTGTTTTCCCTCCATATTCACTCATTTCCCAAGGACTGTAAATTCTACCTTCATGATGTCACTTGGATCCCCTCAGAAATAAATATCACTTTTATTCATGTCCTCATCATATATCAATTGTATAATTCCATTATCTTCTTTCTTAATATTCATGTTTCCAAATTCTCCTTTCACCTATCCATCCTCCATATAGCTCAAAAACTTTTGATAACTTCCCATGTCTATAGAATAGAAATAAAAACTCTAGTCTTGCATTTAAGGTCTTCAATATCTGGCTTTCCCAGCCTTATTTCTTTTGACTTCTCAATCACAAACTGTGTATTTCAGCCAAATTGTACAATTAGCTGTTCCCAGAAACCATCCAGTCACTTCCTGACTTTATGAATTTGTGTAAGTGATCCTTAATGTCTGGAATGCACTCCATCTCTTCTTCCTTGATATTCTTTGTCTTCCAGGAAGGTTTGGCTCAGATGTTACTTTTTCCATGAAGGTTTCCTGATCACCATACTATTGGTGCTTCCCATCTTCAATTTATTTGTGCTAAACTTATTTGTATATATGTGGTTTCCCCACAATACAAAGGATGCACTCTTTGACCCAGATTCCAATTCTAGGCATATACTCTGTTGATTACAAAAAAGAAAATATCCATATTCACCAACATATTTGGAAGGTACTTTGTGTGTATGCACGTTTGTGTGTGTGTGTGTGTGTGTGTGTGTATGTTAACCAAAGAACAAGACACAAAAGAGATGTCCTCAACTGGGGAATAACTAATAAATGGTGGTATCTGAAGGTAAATTGGAATGTAATTCTATTGTGCTATAAGGAATGATAAACATGACGAATCCAGAGAAGGAAAGACATATGAAATCACACAAAGTTAAGTAAGTGATCCAAGAAAGTAAAAACCTCAATGAACTCAACCATATAAATGGAAAGAACATACATAACAAAATAATTGCAACTGATCACTGATAAACTATAAAGAAGAGATATGAGAAGACTTTTTTCATACTCTCTTTTTGCAGAGATAAGGATTCATAGTTAGAGGTCAGTTGCACTACATATAATGTTAGATTTTTTTATATGTTGATCAGCTTTGCTCTGTTTTTTCTTTCTTTTAAAATATATTTTTAAATATGCTATAAGGATTAGATCTCTTAGGGTTGGGAACCCATGGGAAGGGAAGAGAAATCCAGGTGATGAAAAACAAATGATATCGATGAAACTTATTTTTTCAGAGAGAGCAGAAAATATTTCATTTTATCTCTTCATCCTCAGTGCCTTAACAATATCTCCCATGTATCAGGTTCCTATTATAATATTGTTGAATTAATCAAAGTGAAAAACCAATTGATTTAGCAGTGCAAAGTACAGCCTTAAATGCTTCTTAGGAAAAGGTGTGTCCCATGAATGATACAACAGAGGTTATTTTGTTTGACAGTCTTATGCCTTAAAATCAAGTAAGGCATAAAATAAGGAGATACGTATTGTCCAAAAATGTTTGACACTGTCATGGAGGAAGTGGCACAGAGTCCAAATGAAAAAGAGATTTACTATAGATTTTGAGTAACTCCAGATACTCCTTTTTGCTGATGACACTGTTGATTGCATTATCTGAGAATGTTACAGATCTTCCCAAATGAGACTCACAATAGCTCAAAAATGCCTGACTAACTAAGCACAAAGGGGAAATGAGTGGATGAAAACTGTCTATGAGATAAAATGGATAGATAGGTCATAGAGCTGACTCATCAGAATATATATCTCATGTAGATATAACCAGATGATGAGTTTAGGTCAGAATTTGACAGGAGAAAAGTAAGCTAAATTGCATTTGTAAAATTGCACGGTAATTTCAATGACACCAAGTTTCTCCATGAAATAAAAGCCAGTATCCTTTAATCGTTGTATCCTAACAAGGCTGTTTCTATTTATAAACATTTATTAGATATCTCCCATCTTCCACAGAGAGGAGATACCAAGAAAAAATATTAAAAATCCCTACTCTTACAGGTCTTAAATTCTTTGGGGGTAACTACATGCACACATATAAATGTATAAAGAATAAAATGATGAGATTGAATATGAGTAAATATGGAGTAGTTAGCTGCAAGGTAGTTAGAAAAGGAGGGAATGGGGATATAGAGGAATCAGAAAAGAGTATGTAAAAGATAAGTACTTTAGCTTCATCTTGAAGGAAAGAAGGAAGGGATTCTATATGGTATAGATGAGGAGAGAATGCATTTTCAGGCATGAGGTATGGCCAGTGAAAAGTCACAGAGACAAGAAACCAAATGCTTTTTGAGGAACAGAGGGAAGGCAAGTTTGATTAGATTGCAGAATGCCAGAAAGCAAGTGACATATAACAAAGCTGGAAAGACAGACGGGGACCAGGTTATGAGGAGTTTACAATATAATGGGAGAGACAACATGAAAATGACTAGACACAAATCATGGAAATGTAGGATAAATTAGAGATAATCAACTGAGGGAAGATGCTAGCCTTAAGGAGATTAGGAAGGACTTCTTTTAGGAAAAAGTTCAGCTGTAAACTTGTGGTGACATGGTTAGACTTATGCTTTAGGAAGATTAATTTGATAGCTGAATGGAGGATGGATTGAAGTGGGGAGAGGCTTGAAATAATGAGAGCAATCAGAAGACTATTTGGAATAGTCCTGGCATGAGGTGAGAGAGGTCTGAATCAGGGTGATAATAGTATTAGAAGAAAGAAGGTGTCTAGAAGAAGAGAGGCTACAAAGGTAAAACTGACTGCTCTGGGCAATGGTTTGAGTATAGAGGTGAGAGAGAGAGTGATGATTCTAGGATGAGACACAAAGATAATTACTGTGCTTTAAGAAACGATAAACAAGATGAATCTGGAAAAGGAAAAGAAAGACTCATACATAGTCGGAATGTTAGGAGAGAGTATTAGGCTATATAAATAGATTGATCAAGAAACATCAGCATAGAGATAATAATTTAACCTATGAGGATTGATGAGATCACCAAGTGAAGTAGTATACAGGGATACAAGAGACAGGACCTACTTTTAACTAATATGATTTGGATGAAAATCCAACAAAGGAAATAAAAGGGGAGCAGTTAAATAGATAGGAGTAAAGCCAAAATAGACAAATGTCACAGAAACATGGAGAGAAGAGAGTATCAAAGAGGATGATTATTGATGTCAAAAGTCACAGAGGATGAGGAATGACAAAAGGCCTTTGGATTTAGCAATGAAGAAAATCATTAACTTTGGGGAAAGAAGTTTCAGTTGGATATGGAGACTGGAAGCAAAACTTAAAAGAGTTAATAAGTAAAAGGGTGGGAAGAGGAGGCATTGATTGTAGATGGCTGTCTCAAGGAGTTTAACCACAAAAGGAAGAAGAGATAGGGAGCAAAAGCTAGTGGGACAAATAATGTGAAGGTTTTTGAGACTGGGAACATGTTTATAGGCAGGAAGGAGGCAATTGGCAGACAGAAAGATATTGAATCTAAATGAGAGCAGAGATGATAGAATGAGTATTCTGCAGAAGGACAGGACAGAATGGGATCACCAATGCATGTAGGGGATTAAACTTGACAAGAAGAGAGCCATTTCTTCATGTGAGACAAGAGAAAAGGAGGAAATAGTAGCAAAGTCATCTAAATGGTATGGAATGGGGAGTAGGGGAGAAAAAGGAACTCTTGGACTTAATTATTAGTGACATATGAAGCCTGAATTTCTAGCTGAGAAAGGAGTGATGAAAAGCCACTGTTGTAGAGCGAGACAGTAAGTTAATTAGGGGGGAGATAAAAGGAAAGTGTCCAGTTGAGATTATGTAACCTACATGTGTAGGGCAGCGAAGTGGCTACCTTCCTGAGTTCAAATCTGGCCTCACACATTTACTAGCTACGAGACCGTAGGCTTAACCTCAAGTAACTTAACCTTGTTTAATTCAGTTTCCTCATTTGTAAAAATGGCCTGGTGAAGGGAATGACCAGTATTCTTGCTAAGAAAGTCAGTATCTTTGCTAAGAAAATCCCAAATGGGGTCACAAAGAGTCAGACATGACTGAAAAATGAATGACTGAACAACAACCACTTAAATTTGTAGCACACCAAGTCAATATAGATTTGGTATTTTTCTCCAACTTCATTATACAGCATATGAGAAAGAAGAAAGACAGCAGGTGGTGGGAGTCATCCCAGAAAGAATTGAAAGGGTGATGGGATAAATGGGAAAATGCCTTGAGATCACAAAGAAGCTTTTTAATTTTAATACATTATGAAGAAAACCTTCAGTATGTTGGGTGGATTCCTTGAAGGGAATCTATGGGGGGAATCCCACAGGATAGGAAGGCATAAATGGGCTACAATCTGTACTGTTGAAGGGAGTGCTCACATCATTAATAAATATATATGAAAATAGTGAAGAAATAATTAAGGTTTATGACGTGAGTCATGAAGGCATTACTAAGCTCCTTTTCTTTCCAAATGAGGACAGCAAAGCTTAAGCTTAGAGAAGTTCAATAAATGGCCCAAAGTCACAAAGTCCGAAAACACTGAGGCCAGAATTTGAAGCCCAATGTGCTGACTCCAAATCGTCCACCAATGACTCTGGAAGCATGATGTGGCATTCTACTGGAGTCTCTCCGACATTGTGTTCTTTAAATATTTTCAGCAGCAGCCTGAATATGGTGTAGAGTGGGAATGCTTATGAAGTTGGCAGCTGCGATAACAGGGTCCTGGGGAAGATAGGAGTCAGAAAAGGCCAAGTGCAGGCTAGGGCGCACGGGGTGTGGAAAAACAAAGAGAAGCCGTGAAATGACGAATTATGTTTCAGTGTGGCAGGAAGAGATAGAGAGGCTGTATCGAGCCACAAACAGAGCATGAGCCAGTAATGTGGTGCTTTTTGAAAACAACAATGGTGCCATGCAAGAATGTATGAATAGGACTAACTTCAGAGGAACTGGGAAGTTATTTTCTATCTGTACTCAGAATGGGTTAAGCCTTATTAGAAGGTTCAAGAGGCTCACAATGCAAGCAAAATGTTATAGAACTTGGGGTAATATATGTATATAATATATAGGTACACACACACACACACACATATATATATATACTGAAATTAATAAAAATATAATTTATTATGAAAATACATTTTCATTAGTTTCAGCCCTGTATGACTCTTTGTGATCCCATTTGAGATTTTCTTTGCAAAGATACTGCAATGGTTTGTCATTTCCTTCTCCAGCTCATTTTACAGGTGAGGAAATTGAGGCAAACAAGATTAAGCAACTTGCCCAGGAACACACAAATAGTGAGGCCAGATTTAAACTCAGGAAGAGGAGTCCTCCTGGCTCTAGGTCAGGCACTCTATCCAATGCACTATCTCACTGCCCAATGCAAATGATAGTTAAAGATAAAAACAGAATAGAAGCCAGATGAAAGGACCAAAGACAATCACATTCAATTTGAATCCTAGCTTCCACTGGTTAAAATTTCTAGCTTCTTTCAAGGTCCAACTCAAGAGTCATTTACTACATAAAGTATTTCCCATTCCTGTTAGGTCCCAGAACTGTAGATTTATAGCTTGAAAAGATCTTAGAGAATATCTCATCCAAATCCATCATTTTATAGATTGAAGAAACGAAGACCAAGTGAGGTTAAGTGACATACCCTGGATCACACAGGCAATGTGTCAAAAGTATCATTGGAACCCATGCCTGATTCCAAATTTGGTATTTTTTTCCATTGCCATTTCTTGCAATTTTTCTGCAGCTCATTTAGAAGCAACTCATCTAGTCTCACATAGCAAATATAGGTTTCATGGGACTTGTACCCAGGTTACCCTGATTATGAGGGCTACTCTCTATGCCTGTGTTGGTGAACCTATGGCACACATGCTGGAGGGGGCTGTTCCTATCCTCTTCTCCACATGTGCTTGAGGACATGTCTCACATCTCCCACCCCAAAATGCCCAATGGACGCATTTCCTCCATCCCCTGTCTGGGGTAAGGCAGGGGCTCACATGTGGCATGAGGGTGCAGTTTGGGCACTCAGTCTAAAAGATTCGCCATCACTGCTCTAGTCATTATACCAGGCTCCTTCTCTTTTCCTATTTACATATGTCTTAAGATTTACTATCTTTTTACATAGTGTTTCCTCATAAAATATAAGCCACTTAAAGGCCAAGAATGTTTTGTTTATGTTTTTATATGCCCATTGCTCAGCACATAATGAGCATTTAATAAATGTTTTTTTTTTAATTTTTATTTGGTCATTTCCAAACATTATTCATTGGAAACAAAGATCATTTTCTTTTCTTCCCTCCCCCCCTCCCACCACCTCTCCCATAATAAATGGTTTTTGATAAAGTGAATGAATGGTCCCTGTTTTCTTTAATCTTGAAGCATAAAAGGACCATAATTTTTCTTTATCTGACCAGAATTTTTTTTAAGTATCCACATTCAAACATGGAGACAAACTTTTTTCCTGGAACTAAACAAAAGGAAGAATTTATCTTGTGTATCCTTGTAAAAGGGACACCAGATAACAGAGGACACTGATTTTGCAAAAGATATGTAACTTCAGTAATATGTATTTAAATATATAAATTCATTATAATAATATATATAATACATAACAACTTAATCACATATATATCAAATGATACATTAATTATGACATATTATGAAGCAATATGCAACATATATAATATATATATATATATATAACATGCCCCTCATTTCTTGAAACTCAGATAGTTTATACTGAACCACCTAAATGTCCAATATAATGATAGTTAATGGGGTAGAGGGACAGCTGGGTGACTCAGTGGATTGAGAGCCAGGATTAGAGATGGGAGGTCCTAGACTGAAATCTGGCTTCTGATACTTATTAGCTGTGTGACCTTGGCCAAATCATTTAACCCCCATTGCCTAGCCCTTTCTGCTCTTCTGACTTAAAATTAATGCATAGTATTAGTTTGATTCCAAGATGGAAGGTAAGGGTTTTGTTTTTTAAATGATCATTAAAGATAAAAAGGGACTCGAGGTCAGATGAAGGGGGCAGGAGTGTATGTTCAAAAGGGGGACTAGAAAAATGACCCAGGAAAATTTGGTGCAAGTATTTTCTGATGATTTAATGTCCTGAGGGGAAAGAACTCTGAAAAAGAGACAAGAGTGGATATGGTTAACTTGTCCATTGGTCTGTTTGCTGTCACATATCAGATGTCTTCACTGAGCCTTTGGCAAGTGCCGGGTCACAGGCAGCTCACAATGGAATTCTCCACTGAGTGCCTGTAGAGTGGCTTCTTTGTTATTGCTGAAAATGAGAGTCTTGTGCTTTGGATACCAGACGTGAGGGAGGTAATGTCATAATTCTCTCCTGAAAGTTTTAAAGCCTGTCATGTATGCTTGCCCGGATGGAGGGCAAACTCCAGCAGCATTCAGAGGCTGGAGAATGCCTACCAAATAATGGTTTTCATCTGGGTGTGACCGATGCTGAGCTATTTCTTCTGGCAAAAACCAACTAGCAGGTCCAGCTGTTTCTTAAGACTGCTCCTAGTCAGACAATAAAAGCATGTCTTCTGCATGAAGGGGGCTGATCAGCTTCCTGCTTGTTATAGCAGGAGGGCACGCATCCTCATGCCACCTAGTAACTGGATCTAGGAATTCAGATAGAGGAACAAAGCAAGGAGATAAGGCCACATATACCATTTAGAGGTAAGTTTGCACTTCTCCTGTGCCGATTGTATTCCCCTCTAATTTCAGCACAATGGATATACTATAGGCTCTAAGAAAGCATTTCTTTCCTAGGATCTATATTAAGGTTTTGTGGTTTGGTCTTCATAGACAGCTTCTCTCTGTGGCATGATCACCGAATGCCGCAAATAGCATCTATCAAATGAGGGGGTTTGCCTCAGTCTCTGAGGTCTCTTCCAGCTCTAAGTCTTATGCTTCTGTTTGGTTCAGATTATTCTTAACTTTTTTCTTGATGAGATCAGAGCATAGCAATTATAAGTAGTGTAATGATTTGACCTGTAACCATTAACTTGTTCTTTATGCAAGGTAGTAAGTTTGGCAAACCAAACCAATCATATGTAGTTTGTTGAAGAAAAAAAAATAGACAGGGGACAGCTAGGTGGCTTAGTGCATTGAGAATCAGGCCTTGAGATAGGAGGTCTTGGATTCAAATGTGGCCCCAGACACTTCTTAGCTTTGGACTCTGAGCAAGTCACCTAACCCCATTGCCTACCATTTACTGCTCTTCTGTCTTGGAGCCCAAAACTGTATTGATTCTAAGATCTAAAATGGAAGGTATGCACTTGGAAGAAGAAAGAAAGAAAGAAAGAAAGAAAGAAAGAAAGAAGAAAGAAAGAAAGAAAGAAAGAAAGAAAGAAAGAAAGAAAGAAAGAAAGAAAGAAAGAAAGAAAGAAAGAAAGAAAGAAAGAAAGAAAGAAAGAAAGAAAGAAAGAAGAAGAAGGAAGGAAGGAAGGAAGGAAGGAAGGAAGGAAGGAAGGAAGGAAGGAAGGAAGGAAGGAAGGAAGGAAGGAAGAAAGAAAGAAAGAAAGAAAGAAAGAAAGAAAGAAAGAAAGAAAGAAAGAAAGAAAGAAAGAAAGAAAGAAAGAAAGAAAGAAAGAAAGAAAGAAAGAAAGAAAGAAAGAAAGAAAGAAGAAGAAGGAAGGAAGGAAGGAAGGAAGGAAGGAAGGAAGGAAGGAAGGAAGGAAGGAAGGAAGGAAGGAAGGAAGCTGACAAGGAGAGTTGATGATCTATTTACCAAATACAGTGAAAGATAGTGATTTTCCTTTTTTTTTTTAAATCAAGCCTGATCCACACTTTGCTTGTTTCCCTATGAACAGTTACTAATAGGCTTGGGGGAGAGGAGGAGGTCCAGATCTGCAATTTCATTTGCATAGAACAGTGGTCTCCAATTTTTATTTTTAATAATATGCCCTTTTTTCTTGTCATTAAGCTGTTTTCCAACTATTCATGACCTCATTAGGGATTTTTCTTGTCTAGCTCATTTTACAGATGAAGCAAACAATGACTTGCTCATTGTCACCCCACTAATAAATGTCTGAGGCTAGATTTGAACTCAGGAAGATGAGTCTTCCTGACTCCAGGCCTAGCACTCTACCCACTCACTGGGCCTCCAAGATGTCCAGTATACCCCTATCATTAGATATTTTTAAGTATGCATCCCCAATATGTGTCTATTTAATTATTTCTAAATAATAGACATTCTTATTCTATTAATAATTACAGACAATATGAAACTTTTATGAAAATAGATTTTTTAACATATGATATAAAGAAAAAACAATATTTGAATATAGTCAATAGAGAGCCATTTGTTGGGGCTTATGGAGTAGGGAAGTGACAATCAGACATGCAAGTTTGGAAAAGCTCTTTGTCAACTGTGTGGAGGATGAATTGGAAAGAGAGAAGAAACCTGAGGCAAAGACCAATTAAGAAGGTATTTTAATAGTCCAGATGAAAGCAAATGAGAGTCTGAACTAGGGTGGTGACTGGGTGAGTAAAGAGAGATGTTGAGAGATTGGACTGGTAGAAACTATAAGATTTGGCAACCAATTTGGGATGTGGGCTGAGAGGAAGGAGTTGATGGTGCCACTGAGGTTGAGAGCCCACGTGGTCTGAAGGATGGCAGTGCTCTACAGAAATAGGGACATTGAGAAGGAGTCTTTGGGGGTGAAAGAAAATGTGGTGAGATCGGTTATGCCTGTCACAATACACACATGCTTACTTGTCCTATACGACTCACTCCATTTTACCCAAAGGGAAAAAGACCCTCAGACTATGAGTTCAGTGAAATGATGTGCTTACCTATCAATGGAGAGTATCAGTTCTCTAATGCTTATAAAAACACACCATGGGCAAACTCCTCAAATATCTATTTGCCACATTCCTTAACAACTCAGTCTAATGCTGTCCTGTCTAGCCCATACATACATCCCCTAAGTGGGACTTATGGTTTGCCAGTTTAAAGATAGGATTAATTATTTCTTAATAAATTCCTCATGGCTTATCCTTATTCTAGCCTATGTTGAAAGCAATACTGTTGTTTTCAGTCGTGTTCGACTCCTCATGATTACATTCCAGGCTTTCTTGGTAAAGATACTTGAGGGGCTTATTTCCTTCTCCTCTTCGTTTTACAGATGGAGCAACCAGAGCCTTGCTCAGGGTCACATAGCTAATAAGTATCTGAGGTCAGATTTGAACTCAGGAAGATGAGTCTTCCTGACTCTAGGTCCTTAAAGGTGGTGTGGCTTTAATCTTGTTGTCCTTCTAGCTGACCACACACACAACCACTGTGAGGGGGAATAAGGAAATTAAGTTTCTGAGGAAAAAAAAAACCCTTGACATTTAAGCATTGATAACAGCCTACTTGCCATTTGGATGGAGATAAATGATGTCCCGTCTTGACTTACCTAAGTGACTACTACTTAATATTAAAATTTAGGGATGAGAAGCCAGGTGTCCTAGAGGAATTTAGAGTACCTAGGTTCAAATCCTACCACTGGCACATTCTGACTGTGTGACTCTCATTAAGTCAGTTAACCTCTCCCTGCATGCAGGCAACTCATTTAAACACTAAATTTAATGTTAAATGGCGCCAATCTGCTTTAGTGGTTTCTTTACCAAAGCAGTTCTGAAGCTACTGAAATCACAGATTCATTTTTTTAGAAATTAAAAAAAAATGGACCCACCAATACCACCACCTTGAACAAAATGGAACTTGTTTTCAAAGACTCACATCAACAAGCACTTATTAAACACCTACTAAGTGCTTATCCCAGCAATGTTCTATGTGCTGGGGATACCAGAAAAGGCAAAAAACTAACCAAACAAAAATCCCCCAAACCCCACCAGGTGCGTACTCTCAAGAAGTTCAGTCTAATGAGAGAGAGAGCATGCCAACAGCTAGCTACAAAGAGGACACATACAGGACAAATTGGAAGACGTCTCTGAAGGAAGGCACTGAAGGAGTAAGTAAGGTTTCTTGCAAAAGGTGAGACTTCAGTAGAGACTTGAAGGAAGCATGGAGGTGGAGATGAGGAGAGAGAGAGTTCCAGGCATTATAGTGGGGAGCCAGTGGAAATGCCAGAAGTCAGAAGGAGTGTCTTGTTTGAGGAATAGCTAGGAGGCCAGTGTCAATGGGCCAAAGGTTTCTTGTATTTGGTTGATCTGAGAGCTTGGCAAGAAGATAAATATTTTTATTCTATATTCCTAGGAGAGATGATTTTGTCGTCGTAGAAAATCACCAAGAATAGCCTTAGAATTAGAGAAGATGGATTTGAGATGACCTGAGACCATAGCTATCTTTTCTCTAATACTTCTGGACTGGTTGGACTGAACTCACCAGAGCTAAGAGGAAGGCTTGCAATTCACTTCTTTCGAGTGGAAGAATTAATGGATTTCTTAATCCACTTTTCTGAAGAAGAGGATGGAAGGAAAAAAGGGACCAAACATTTATTAAGCACCTACTACTGTTAGGTACTATACTAAGCACTTTACAAATATTATCTCAGTGGGGCGAAAAGAGCACGAGATATAAAAGAATATTGT
This sequence comes from Monodelphis domestica, assembly GCF_027887165.1. Taxonomy (NCBI): domain Eukaryota; kingdom Metazoa; phylum Chordata; class Mammalia; order Didelphimorphia; family Didelphidae; genus Monodelphis; species Monodelphis domestica. The sequence goes on from NC_077234.1 coordinate 193,090,264, forward strand.
GTCTGACTGGAGAGTGAAATGAAATGAAAACTAACCTAAGGAGCAGAACTGTGAAATAAGAAGAAGCTTGAAGGAAAATGATTCCTAGAGAGAGGATGATGTGTGTTATTGAATGACATGAATTAAGTCAGGCTCCAGAGGAGGGTGAAGAATCCCAATTGACTTTGTTCTCAGGGAAGACTTGGACTGAAGTAGATTGATTGGAGATGTTGAGTGAAAAAAGAAAAAAAAACATCAAGGGAGGTTCCATGTGGGGATAATAGCTGCTAATGACTGAGTTGGGCAAGGAAGCCCAATTGAGCACAGCTTGCTGTGCTGAATGGATTTTGCTACTATAAAAAAATGCAAGCATGGAAGATTCTAGATAAAGGGAACTCCAGAAAAGGAGTAGAGCAGAGGTATAGAGAGCAGGAGGAGAAGGTATGCCTAAAACAGAGGGGACTTTTGGCATGTGACCTTTATTGTTCACAAAGACACTTCCCAAATCAGAGGTATGTGGTGTGACCAGAGGTCTTTTAATTTACTATGGCTGGTTCTGAGGACATTAAAGGATATGAAGATAACAATGATGCAAACCCCTTTTCTTTTCTTTTCAAACCCTTACCTTCCATCTTGGAATGAATAGTGTATTGGTTCCAAGGAAGAAGACTGGTAAGGGTTAGGCAATGGGGGTTATGTGACTTTCCCAGTGTCACACAGCTAGGAAGTATCTGAGGTCACATTTGAACCCAGGATCTCCCATCTCTAGGCTTGGCTCTCAATCCACTGAACCACCTAATTGCTGGCTTTCCTTAAAGCAGTTTATATTCTGATCAATTTTATAGTCTTTATTCTTTTAAAAATATTTCTTTTAATATTCATTTTATATGATTTTATTTGGAGGGGGTTGGCTATGTATGAGTGTGCTTTTACAACAATGGCCAGTATGGAAGTGTTTTGCATGACAATAAAAATAAAAAAATTTCAATTCTTTTTTTTAAAATTGAGTTCAAAATTTCCTTTTTCTCATGACCCTCCCCCATCCCTAGAGAAGGCAAATAAGATATCATTTATTCATTTGAAATCATGCAAAATATATTTTCACATTAGAAATGTCACAAAAAAAGACAAGAAAAAGCAAGAAACATAAAAAAAAGTGTGCTTCAATCTACATTCAGAGTTCATCACTTCTCTCTCTGAAGGTTGATACCATTTTTAGCATGGGTCTTTTGGAATAATCTTGGGTCATTATCTTGATCAGAGTCACTGTGCACAGTGTACTTTGTTCAATATTCCCTCCCTCTGTATCAGCTCATACAAGTCTTCCCATGTTTTTTTTCTGAAACTACACATCATTTCTTATAACACACTTGTATTCTATCACAATCATATATCACAGTTTGTTCTTCCATTCTCTAATTGATGGACATTCCTTCAATTTCTAATTCTAATTCTTTGTTACCCTAAAATGAGCTGATATGCATATTTTTGTATAAGGTTCCTTTCCATTTTCTTTGATCTCTTTGAGATATAGATCTAGTAGTGGTATTTTGGGGTCAAATGCAGTTTTACAGTCCTTTGGACATTGTTCTGAGCCCTTACTCACTGGTTAATTTACTTTTGAACCATGGTATCTTAGTCAATACTAATCTTGTAGCCTTTGAATAATTGGGTTGGTTTGCCCTGGAAGCATACAATTATGCCAGAATGCTATGTGCAGCATTTTTAATAATAGTATTGAATTAATAAGTAAATAAGCAATTATTAATAAATATTAAACACAATGATTAAAAATATAAATGTCTACTGAATGGTGATGAGCTCTCCTAGACCCCAGTAAGTATTCCTCAGACAAAGGTTTAATGAGGGATAAAAGCAACTGAAGACAGTCCTTAAGGCATGATCAGAATTGTCCTTCCTGTTGTGTTGTACAAAGCATGAGCAGATATTCCCTGCTTGGTTTTTAATTCTACATGCGGAATTTGGAAACCTGTTTCTTTCCACCCGTGACTAAGGGGTAGATAGGGTACACCAATGCAAAGCCTTCTTGATGGTTAGAGAACTGGAAAGAAATGAATGAAAAGGTGCTGAACCAGATCAGAATGTGCGCACAAAAGGGATGCCATTCTGATCTCTCAATCTCTTTTTACTTGGCTGCTTCAGGTACGGATTGTTTTGAAGGACCAGCTGCTCCATGTCTGACCTGACTGTGTGAATCAATGACCATATGGAACCTCTGTTTCTTTTGTATTTGCTCTTTCTTGACACTAGGCAAAAAGCATTCTGAAATGGGAGTGTGCAATTGACCCAATGAGTTTTAGAAATATCCAGAGGTCCTATCAGATGCATCATCAGCAATCGGAGTTGATAATAGTCTCCTGAAGACAGTAGCAGTCATAGTGGCTGACAACACAAGAAGGTGTCTACAGCGGACTGATGTGGGAAGGCAGGCACCAAAGACTGATTGGTGACTGATCATGGCCCTTATGATGGAAGGAAATTCTGATTATGAAGTCTAAGAAGATACTAATCCATGAGTCCCCACAAAGAGCTCCCCTTCATGAAAGAGAATTTCATGGAAACTCTATGAAAGGATTAACAGTCTTTTGAGGCCAAGAGTTGGAAGGTACCCCTTTGTCATATGTGTTCTCTACACGTGTGCCTCATGGCTTTCCCAAAGGATTCTCTGGAGTCCTATATAAGTTTGGGAAAATTGTGTTGTGCAGCTCTACTGGCTCTATTTGTCAGTAAAACTCTTTTCTAAAAGCTAAGGTAATTCAGTAAGGTAAATCAGTTGACTGATAATAGGAAACATATCATAAAGCTACAGTACTAGAAACCCCAGCCCCTCAGGGTTACCACTAGAACCCTGAGAGGAGGAAGTACCCAGTTATTCTTTGGGTGTCTGGCTTTCCATTATGAGTGACAATTGGATAAGTAATAATAATAGTTAATGTTTATATTGTGCTCACTATGTGCCAAGTGAGCTGTACAATTGTGCTAAGTGCTTTACAATTATTTTCTTATTTGATCCTTGCATAGCCCTGGAAAGTAGGTGCTATTATTATCCCCACTTTAGGATGATTTTAGGAAACTGAGTCAAATGGAGGCTAAGTGACTTGCCCAATGTCACAGAGCTAGTCAATGTCTAAGGCCGGATTTGATTACAGGTCCAGCCCTACATCTACTAAGTTACCTAGCTGCTCTGAGAGAGTGCTTTATAATATTGATTGGGATCCAGAAGTTCAAATGCACACACACACACACACACACACACACACACACACACACACACACTCACACACACACATATCTCCTGCATCCTCCCTTGAGTAAGCAAAAGTCTGTTATCATAGTTCCTCTGGGATCCCTGATTCCATAGAATTAGTCAGAAGGCACAGTCCCTGGAGTCAGAGACTCAGCTCATTCTCTTTCCATAGAAGTGGGAACACTAGATCCAGAGAGAAATGGAACTCAGAAGGGATAGTGGTTTGTCTGCTGGTCACTGGAGGGGAATCTCTGACCTCTTCTGACCTTAGCTAGTTTATTGCGGAGAACAGTTAGTTGAGTTAGTAAACTCGGTTGAGCAAAAGAAGTGGAACTGCCATTACCCTGTGTGCATTTTACATTTCTTCCTGTTTCTTTCCCTGGGAGTTTGGCATCCCCTCTCTTGTTCTTCAGACTTGACAACACTGCTATTTCTTGGAGCAGAAGGGAGAGATGACTGGGGATTGAAGGGGATCACATCAATCAAGAATTCCTACTGTGCCAAATGGCATTATGGAAAAATTCCGGACCACCTGTGTCTTTTTCTTTCTTTCTTAAAATTAGACATGTGGAAGAATTACATAATGAGCTGTACCTTGGGAGGGCTTTCACATGCACTTCATTTTCTGACATAGGTTTGGGCTGGTTTGAGGGTTTGGATGCAAAACAATGATATAAACTAGACTGTATTGTTTGTATAGAAGTCATCATGTGGGGGGATGAATAGTTCTAGATGGGAGGAAACAACATCGTTTCAATAGTTCCCTTGAACTATCATTAGGGCTGGGTTTATTACTTTCTTATCTGAAAATATTGGATTCCCAACAGCTGCTGGGAAGCATTGGGGGCAATTTTTCTTTGGGTGCAATTGTTTAGATCAGAGAACAAGGACTGTGAGATATTCTTATAGATTTCCAGAAGCCTCTAAGAAATGAACAGTGAATGGGATGGAGGGAATATATGTGACCTTCTTTCCTGGGGGCATGGGCTATCCACTGGACTCTTCTACTTGCTGGGTCAAAGGTTAGAATTCTTCATAAAATGGTCATGGGCTGACTACAACAAGTAGAGAGACAAAGGCAGAAATCTATGGGGTTCCATCTATGTCTTGGTTCCCACTACATGCTTGAGGTTTTGTGTGTTATACCTGAGGATAGAAGAACCAAGACATGGTCAGTCAACATCCAGCCACAGGCCCTGAGCAAACGATAAAAACCCTGTATTCTCCCTTTATAGCAATTTCTAGTATGGTTATGTGCTGGGTTGGCTGTAGACAAAATTGTGAAATTTATGTAAAGTTTGCTTTCTCTTCCCTTTTCTCCTCACCTTTGGTAATTACTTCTATCAGATATCAACTATCTCCATGCCCAGAGTCTTCGAAACCAACTGCTAATTTTGAATTTTTCTTCTTGCACTAGAGATAGAAAGAGTTTTGGAAGAAGGCTTCAACATATAAAGTATGAATGAGTGAAAAAAATTCATTAAGAGCTTGTTACATGGCAAGCCCTCTGGCTTCAGATACTTGCTAGTTATGTGACCCTGGGCAAGTAACTTCATCCTGTTTGCCCCAGTTTCCAAATACGCAAAATGAGCTAGAGAAGGAAACGGCAAGCCATTAGCGTATCTTTGCCAAGAAAACTCCAAATGGGGTCATGAAGAGTTGGACACAACTGACAACTACAGACCAACATACTAAGCACTTGGAAAACCAAGAGAAAAAACAGACCCACTCTCAAGGAGCTCACACTGTCATTGGAGGAAGCAATGGGAAGAAAAGTCCAGAAGTGACAAGCTTCAGCAACAAGGCTGATAACAAGACTCAGAGCTCAGGGCAGTGCCAACAGAGGGTCTGGAGAGCATAATAATAAGATAAATGGTAATACTTGAAGGACTTGAGGCACCATTGGCCTTTCTTACAGTGTAATAACATTCTATTTCATCCTATATGCCACAATTTATTTTGATGCTCCCCAAGCAATGGGCATCTATTTTGTTTCCAGTTTTTTTGCTACCATGAAAAAGACTGCTATAAATATTTTGACATTTATGGGACCATTCTTTCTTTGATTTCTTTGCAGCATTTGCCCAATAGTAGATGAGATGGCATAATGGTTAGAAAATTGGATAGAAATCTAATCTAGGAAGACGAGTTCAATTCCTGATCACATACTAAATGTATAGTTCTAGTATTTCTCTGTGTTAATTTCTCCATCTAAAATGAGTATTTACAAACTTCTACTTAACAGGGTTGTTGTAAGAATCAACTAAGAAAATATAAGTAATGAGTTTTATAAACCTTAAAGCACTTTCTGCTTTTTTAAAAGCTTTAAATGAGGGTAGGTTGCACAGTGGATAGAGCACTGGGCTAGGAATCAGGAAGATTCTCCTTCCTGAATTCAAATCCTACCCTAGAAACTTACTAGCTGTGTGACTTTGGGCAAGTCACTTAACCCCCCCCAAAAAAAAAAGCCGTAAAAGCTAGTTATTGTTATCATTTGATAACTTTTTAAATAATTCCTAATTGTTTCCCAGAATGGTATGACTCAGCCACAACTCCACCTACAGCACATTTGTGTTTCTGACTCTGCCAGATCCCACTCCCATTGTTTATGCTAATGTATCGCTGGGTACTAATAGATTAATGAGTGCGAGCCTGTTGGAAGTGGAGCTTCACATCTTACTAGGAAGCCTTCTGGAAACAGTAACAGCCCAACTGAATGGGTCTGAAAGTCGCCATTTGGATACTGTGGCTGAATCTAGTTGGGAGATATTTTGCTGAGTGTTAACAGTTAAAAATGGTGAATAGTGGTTTTGACAGAAGTAGGTTAGTTTTGAGTAGAGTCAGACTTGGAGGGTAGAGGAAGGGGGCAGTGAAGGCATGGAGAAGCTGATGAATTGCCAGAGCAGAGGGAGAGATGAGGGAGGACTGGGGATCCTTTCCCTAGCCCTGGGTATTAGAAAATGGGAAAAGTTCTCAACCGATGGCTGGAATTACTCAAATCATTAAAAACCAAGGAAAGAGTCAAAATGTGTGAAGGACCCGCATGGACAAAGTTCAGACAATTTGTGAGAAGACCAAGACATCCCTGGTTACCCACAATGCCTCGTGGTGTTAAGAATCAGGTTAAGGATTAAGGATCAGCTATGTGATGCCAACATTCCATAGAGGAGGGGTCCCAAAAGCCTTAGTGCAGTGTTAAGCTTCCATAGCTTAAATAAATGGCTTTGAGCCATTAAAACTAAGAACCATTCTCGGACTTTGGGGACATCCTCTATACTTCCTAATCTCGTCTGGGTCTGGAAATAGCGACCTAGTGTTTGCAGTGAAGGGGAATGTGATTCACCCAACATAGAAATCATTTTCTTTTCACCGGCTATGCAAAGACAACACATTTTCCCCCATACCTATTTTAAATACAAAATGCCTATCGAATTGCATACTTTCCGGCTGCTGATCTTCCCATGGAAGTCTATCACAGATTATATATTCCTCTCAGTGGGTAGCCAATCCCACCTATTTTGGGGTAATTGGGGCAGAGGAAGGAGACGTCCTCTTTTTCCCAGCTTGGCTACATGGGTGGCTCATCCTTTTCTACACAGGAACTAGAATTTGGGAAGGGGGTGGGGTGGGGGTAGGACCAAAGATGGCTCTCCAGAGCAGGTGGTCCCATCAGCAGCTTAAGCAGTCACAGCTCCTGAAGCAGCTTTCACTGGCCCTTGACCAAAAGAGGCCTGGGAAGTCCAAGAATGCAGGGATAGTGGTAGTAAGAGGCAACGCCTTCCACATTCCAGCCCAGAAAGCAACCTCGTCAGACATGGAGTGGAGGGCTCAAAGCCTCAAGTCCATGTGGGGTTAGTAGAAGCTGGGTGGTACACAGAAGAATGCTTGCAGGCTGATACATGATCACTACTTTATTCCTACAAAATTTACCAGTGCAATACTTTGGGAGAGGAGCTGGCCTTGTTCGGTCTAGTGCTGTAAGTCTTTTTGGTAACAAACCAATAAAGTCAAAGGATTGGCTTTTTTTGTAGGGTATCCAGGAAAAATAATCATGAAGACTCATTTCAGAGGCCGCCAAGATAATGGCTTAGGCATCTAGGAGCAATTTTGAGGAGTGTCTGCAAACGAATGATAATTAGATGTGGTAACTCACCTCACCTCACCACATACAGCTTTTCCCTTTCCTGTGACAACTCCAAATGTAATGCAAACAATTCATTTTGTAATTTTCCTAATACTAGTGAAGCCTGGGAAGCTTTGTCTGCCATCTGCTAAGAACTTAAGAAGTTTCTTTCATATAAACAGAAGCTGTCTGCAAAATATCCTCTACCCTGCAGAGAAGTTACTCCGATGGACTTCATAAAAGGATTGGTGCTATTGTTGTTGATTTGTTTCAGTCTTGTTCAGCTCTTTGAGACCCCATTTGAGGTTTTCTTGGCTCCTGGAGTGCTTTGCCATTTCTTTCTCCAACTCGTTTTATAGATGAGGAAACCAAGGTAAAGTGTCTTGCCCAAGATCACCCAGCTAGTGTGTGAGATCAGATTTGAAATCAGGAAAATGAATCTTCCTGAATTCAGGTCTAGCACTCTATCCACTGTTCCACATGGCTGCCCCTTATAAAAGGGAGTCATCATAAAATCGACAACTTTCCTTTGTGTGGGTAGTGATCAATGAGGTCAGCTAGAGCAAAGATGATCAAAAGTTCATCCCCTTCCCCCAGCCATACCCTAGGACACTCAATCGAATCAATCTAACCAGTCATCTGTCCATCTCTATGCCATGTTTAAAAGGGAGGCAGAGTAGGGGGCAGCTGGGTAGCTCAGTGGATTAAGAGCCAGTCCTAGAGACGGGAGGTGCTAGGTTCAAATCTGGCCTCAGCCACTTCCTAGCTGTGTGACCCTGGGCAAGTCACTTGACCCCCACTGCCTAGCCCTTACCACTCTTCTGCCTTGGAGCCAATACACAGTATTGACTCCAAGATAGAAGGTAAGGGTTTAAAAAAAAAAAAAAGGAGGCAGAGTGGTGCAGTGGATAGTGAGGAGGACCCAAGTTCATATATGGCCTCAGACACTTAATAGCTATGTGACCTTGGGCAATTCACTTGACCCTCTTGACCTCAGTTTCCTCATCTATAAAAATGAGCTGAAGAAGGAAATGGCAAACCACTACAGTATCTTGACCAGGAAAGCACCAAATGGGATCACCAAGCCAAACATGGATATTCAACTAAACAACAACATATGTAAATGAGATGAATGGGAAGATAGTGGTCCTCCTGGTAACCCAGAATCCGAGAAGCAAAGCCCCTCCAAGGCCAACAGTCCAAATGACCTGTGTCTGAAGAAATCCTCCTATAACAACCCTGGGAAGTAGTGGGAAGGCCAGTCTTGCAAGAAGACCCCTTTGGGTGTGGGCTCCACTAAACAGCCACCCAACCAAGTAGTACATTCCACTTTTGAATGGTTCTCATTTGCTACAATATTTTTCCTTCTTGTCTTTGTGATTTTATTGGTTCATGAAACCACCAGTGAGGAATTTGCTCTCCCCAAGCAGATCCACACCAGCTCTATAGGTCCCATTATGTATGTATGTCCAAGAGAATACATTTGAGGTAGTGATACATTACCAGACTTGCTTAGTTCTTTACATACATTGGTATAAGTTGAAAGCAGAACTTGAAACTTCCTGACACCAAATCCAATTCTTTATCCACTATGCCTTGGCTGCTTCTTAGTGTTTTCCCTTACAGTGAGTCAAAAACTTTGTCTCTGCAACTTCAAACTGTTAAGATTAAAATTCTCTGGAAAATGTATCAATTTATAACTATGTATTGAATAATTTTAAAAAACAGATCAGAGAAAGAGAAAACCTCTAGAATGTGTATCTGTTGGATCTCTTACCAAGCCTCCTCTGAGCCCGGGATCCATGCCCACATACCCTTCTCACTCTCAATTCCCAGCAAAAGCCCTCTCGTCTTCTCTCAGGTCCCTTTTCTGCTCTTTATGATGTCCCCTTTCAAAGTCCTTCTGGCTGGAGGACTCTGGCCTCATTCTGGGCAAGAGGTGGGTCTTCTGGACAAGAGGGAGGCAGGAGGGACTAGAGATAAGTACCTTCTGGAGACCAGGAGTCCCTTAGTTGGCCTTTAAGATGGCACATCAGTTTGTCCACAAATAAGCAACAAGCTTTGTTCTGAAATCAATCAAAGTGTGGAGTGAATTGCAACTTAATTCATTCAGAGACTGGTGTATTTCATACTTGGTGTCAAAATTCTCTCTTTTTAAAATTTCGAACTATCCCTTTGTAACTTCACGCTCTTAAGGTTACAATTCTCTGTGGACCGAATCAATTTATAATTCTTTATTGAATAACTAAAAAACAGGTAAGAGAAAGAGAAAGTCTCTAGGCATGTATGGCTGGCAGATTTCTCATCAAGCCTACTCTGAGTGCAAAAGTCACACACACAAACACCATTCTCATTTGTTCAAATTACGGTACCAAGAAAAATAGCAAGGATTAATGTTAATTTTTCACAAACCCATTAGTCCTAGGCCTCCCCTCTGGAGCCAGGCAAAGTAAGTCTGATCCCTTGTCCACATGGTAGCCCTTCAAATACTTGAAGATAGCTATCATGTCACTCTTAAATCTTTGCTAGACTAAATATGTCTAGTGCCTTCAACTAATCCTCTCATGATATGTTTTCAAGTCCCCTCATCATTTCGGTAATCCTCTTCTGGAAATAGTCCAGTTTGCCAATGGTCTTCATAAAAATGGCACCCAGTTCAGAGCATGATACTTCAGGTGTGGTTTGAGGAGAGGAGGATATAGTGAGAATAGCACTTTTCTTATTCTGGATGTTTTGCCTCTATAATGCATCCTAAAATAGAATTAATTTTTTGGCTGCTGTCTTAAAGTATTCAGAGGGAAAAACCATATTGGAAAAGGCTCCTAACATCTTCTCTTAAGCCTCTGCCCACTGCAATGGATGCTTCACACAGCTGCCAAGGTGAGTTTTATTTATTTATTTTTATTAGATTTTTTTTATTTTTTAAATTTTTTCCATGATTCATGCTTTCTCCCTCCCTCCCAGAGTTGACAAGCAATTCCACTGGGATATATATATATATATATATATATATATATATATATATACATAATCACTTGAACCCATTTCCATATTACTCATTTTTATAAAAGAGCAATCCTTTAAAACCAAACCCCCACACCCTATACCCACATCGACAAGTGATAAATCATACATTTTCTTCTGAATTTCTACTCCCACAATTCTTTCTCTGGATGTGGATAGCATCTTTCTCATCAGTTCCTCTGGATTGTCCTGGATCATTGCATTGCTATTAGTAGCAAAGTCAGTTACAAGGCAATTTTTATAAAGGCTCTATGTGACCTGCTCATTGAGTTCCAATGGCTCCCTATTACCTTCAGGAACAAATGTGAAGTCTTCTCTTTGACATGCTCTCATTCCTCATTTCTACCTAATAGTTTCTCTGGCTTATTTCAACACTTTTTTTCAAATCCCATCCTCTGTAGGAGGACCTTATTCCTCCAGCTGCTAATGCCTTCCCGTTTCAGATTCACCTACTAGGTATATAGCTGCTTTTTCTTCAATCTTCACTTGTGTGCAACTCTACATGACTCCAAGGATTTTTCTTGGCAAATATACTGGAGTGCTTTGCCATTTCTTTTCCAGTCTATTCCCATTTTGCAGGTGAGGAGTTAAGAGCAAATAGAGGTTACTTGACTTGACCAGGTCACACAGCTAGTCAGTGTCTGAGGCTGGATTTGAACTCAGATCTTCCTGACTCTAAACCCAGTGCTTTATCAACCACAACACCTAACTGCCCCCTTTATATAGCTTGCATGTACCTCGCTAATTATATACTTTCTACCCTAGTAGAATGTATGCTTTTTGACTGCAAAGATTTTTTTTGCTTTTCTTTGTATTCCCAGTACTTAGCACAGTTCATGGTTCATGATACATGCTTAATAAATATTTATTGATTTACTAATAGAGTAGATTCATAGTCACACACAGCTGGATAAAGAAAGGGTCTCTATATAAATTTTTTTCATTAACTTGTATTCCTCTCCCCCACAATGGAAATTCCCCCAGACTAACATGACATTTAGAGTGAGGTGAGGAAACTCCTTTCATCTCCCATCATTCCCTAGTGTAAAGATTAAAATTTAGGGGGGAACTGAGGCAGGTAGAAATTAGTTTCTCTCTGCAAGGAGTATTATATTTTTATGAGGTTTATTAAAGGTTAAGGATTAAAGAAAATACAGAATAAGAAAGCACATGCCTAGGCCAGAGAGGCCTAGACAAGATAACCTCACATCATGAAAAAGACACGTCTGCTCCAAAACGGAAGTCCAAAAGAGCCCGAGCCTATTCACAATCAGGTTTAAATACTCCATCTTGCTCTCGGCCCAGGTGAGAATTCAGTGAGATTAGAGGGCATTCTGGGGAAGTGGAACAAGGATTTCTGGGGATTGAAGTCCTGGATTCAAGTCTATTTTTACACTAGGCAGCTAATACCAGAACCATATAAATTATCCTAGAGTTTCAGCCAGCCTGCAGGAGGCACTTATCAATATAGAAGAAGCTGAAGTAGAACTGGAGACCTTTGTTCTGTGTTCCTTATATTATAACTAGCTGACTATCTCTCTCGTAGAATCATTTTCTCATTTAATTTCTTGGGGTTGCAACTTTAAAAATTTTTTTTGTCAGACTATCACTTAACTTGGCAGAGAAAAGAAATGCAAAATAAAAGTTTTAAGCTTATACCTTATCTTGAGCATTAGTCGTCATCATTCCATCCATCCTGAGTATTGCTCTATCACTTCTTTAATCTGCATCTTGCCCCTGAAAATTAAAAACATTTTAAAGTTTTCATTTATCTCTAACTCCCATTCATTCCCAGCTTCAGTATACATGACACAGTCCTTACAGGATTATGTCACTCTTTTGAATTAGTCATCCTTTGCTTTGACTTTAGAAGCAAATAAAATAAAGCTGGTCAATGAGCTCTCATTGCAATCTATATTTATCTCTTCAGAATGCTGTCTTTTTTTCTTCCTTAGTGGAATTGTTTACACTTACTTCTTCAGAATTTTATTATTGAAGCTTCCCGTTGCTCTTTGGTCTTAGCTTTCCCCATAGCATTTTAGACATGAGATCTTACTTATTCTTTCTTGAAAGCTTTTGAAATCTTTCCCAAAAGTTTGGATGCATGTCAGACTTACCTCTTGAAACACTCCCTCTGAGATACCTTTACATTCCTAAACTTGCTCTTGCTCTGACAAACTAGGTCTGCATATGGTAAACTTCTTCAATATGTTCTGAAGTATCCACCATTCCTACACTAAAGCTCATGAACCCCCACCAGTGTACTTCTCATTAGCAGTCAGCCAGTAGACATAATTAACTCAGAACAAAGGCTCTTCTGCTTTGTATTTCTCTCCCTAAGCACAGGTCTGTTATAGGAAAAAGACAATCCTGAAAAATGGGCATTTTCAACTCTGGAAATTATATTGTACATTCTAAAGAGTTCTTGGGCTGTGATTTGGTGTTAGCTGCCTAATAAGAGGTATTTCCTGCAACTATATTGCTTTTTAGAGAAAAAGTGACCACTTTTTCAGGATCATTCTAAACCTAAATGAAACATTGGCTGTCTTACAGATTTGTGAGTCACATTTTAGAAGCCTGATATAAAAATGAAAGATGTGTTTAGCAGTTCCGCAAAGTTTGCCCCAAATTACAAATAATGAAAAATGTAAATTAAAGTAACTTTGAAGTTTCATCTCACACTCAGAGGTGTCATGGTGACCAAAAAAATGGGAATATCAATGTTGGGGGAACTGTGGCAAGATAGTCACACTAATAAATTGTTGTTGAGTTAAGAATTGGTACAATCTTTCTAGAAATCAGTTCAGGATGATCCAAGAAAAATTACTAAACTGTTCACTCCCCTTGAACCACCTTCCCTTTATTATATTCTATTTCAAGTCCTTCAAAGACAGAAACAAACGTCTATCTACACCAAAATGTCATGGCATTATTTTTTGAGATTTCAAGAAATAAAAAATAAACATGTGTCTGTAATCTGGAAAAATGGCTAAACAAACTGGTATATAAATATAATGTAATATTATTGTGCAGTAAGAAATTATAAATAGAAGAAATTCCAGAAACAAGGGAAAATTTATATGAATTGATATAAATGAAATGAAACTATAAATGAAATAAAACTACAGCAATGCATATATGAATACTGTAATAATTTTAATAATAGTAATTTAACTTTTTCATAGCACTTTTTGGTTTGCAAAGTACTTTGCCACAAATTAAAATGGTTGATCTATAGTGATCAGCCTGTTTTCTGTTGACCACTCTAGACCCTAGCTATTCTCTGATGTTCTGTCCTGAGCTCTGTGAGCTGTCATACAAAGTTTGTTCAGATTGATCCACATTTCACCTAAACAATTTCTATCATATCTTATTGATTTCCCCCCTCCTTATCTTTTCCAAAATGCATTAGATTCTTTAGGGCAGTGATTGATATTCCTCCCTTCCTTCCTTCCTTTTTGCCTCCTTCCCTCCCTCTATTTCTCTGTCTCTGGCTCTGTCTCTGTCTGTCTCTCTCTTTCTCTCTCTCACATCTACTCACAGACACACACACACACACACACACACACAAATTACAAAGTCGACACCAAAGTTAGGGGGCAGATGGCTTTGTGTGGCAGCTGGCATAGAAATTTTGCTTAATACACTCATGAATAGATCTGATCTTTTTTCCCCTCAGTATCAACAGTTTTTTTTCTCCCACAGTGTTTTCTCTTATTGTTGGAGGAGGTTTTTTTTTCCCCCTCTGGCACCCGAAATCAACCTTGGCTACTCTAAAGTGTTAGCCCTAAGTATAGGTAGATTAGATGGTTTACCTACATGGTATGATAATGATACCTTATATTCATATACAACTTTACAGGTTACAAAGTACTTATATATACATTATCTCATTTGACCTTCATAACAATCCTGTGAGGTAATACTATGTGTGTTTGCTTTAAAATAAATATTATTGACATATTTTGTTTTTACATCACCTATATTTCCTAATGTGGCCCTCTCTGGTCCCTCTGAAAGAGTAATACTTAATTTTTTAATTTAATTTTTTCAAATAACAAGCAATTTGTTTTTCTCCTCCATTTTCCTAATTGGAAAAGAAAAAAGAAACTCTTGTATTGTATATGAATAATCAAATAAAAACAAATTTCTACATCAGTCATGTTAAAAAATGTATGTGTTATTCTATACCTTAAGTACATAATCTCTCTGTCAGAAGGTGGGTAGCATAGCATGCTTCATCATCAGTTCCCTAGATTTGTGATTTATCGTTACCTCAATCAGATTCCTCAAGTCTCAAAATTATTGACATTTACAAAATTGTATTAAAGAAATCACTCTGGTTCTATTCATTCACTCTGCATCAGTTCAGATAATTCTTTCCAGGTTTTTCTGAAACTGTCCCTTTTGTCATTTCTTATGGCACAGTAACTTTTCAATATATTCATGAAATTTAATTTGTTCATTCATTCCACAATTGGTAGGCACTACCTCATTTCCAGGTCTTCACCACTGCAAAAAAAGATAGATATAAACAGATAGACAGATATAGGTAGGAATCTCTGTCTGTCTATCTGTCTTTCATCTATCTACCTGTAATTTTTCTCTTTCTTTGACCTTTTTGTAGTATTAGCCTAGTATTTCTATTGCTGTCTCAAAGTGTATTCTTTTTCACAAGTTCTAAAGCATAGTTCCAAATTGCTTTCCAGAATTGTTCTACCAATTCATAGCTTTTCCAACAGCATATCCATGTGCCTCTTTTCCTGCAGCTCCTTCAACTTTTGCCTTTTCGTTTTTTGTCTGCTTTCCAAATCTGATGGCTATGAAATAGAACCTCAGATTTGTCTTAATTTGTATTCCTCTAACTCAGTGATTTGGAACATTTTTTTAATAGAGATATTTATTGCTCTTATTTCATCCTTTGAAAACTACCTGTTCATATCCTTAGACCATTTGTTAGTTGGGACATAGAGATTCATACTTTTATAACAAAGAATAAACAAGAGGTAGGAAAATTAGCAAAACTAGTCAACACATTGAAAAATTCTGGCATTATTTACAATATTTCTTAACTATCGTCTTCCATTTATATAAAGAAGGGAGGCATGTTCTTTCTTATATGTCCTTTTGGAGACTAATATTTGTCATTAGAACTTCATAGCATTTGCTTTTAATTATGCTTTACTTTCCATTTTTATTGCTGTAGTCGTATATAGAGATTCCCTCGTTATACTTGCTTCATTTTGCTCCAGTTGTATGTCTTTGTTCCTTCCTTTGCTCCTGTATTTATTGTAGCTGTTACTTCTTACAGCACAGAATAATTCCACTATATCCATATACTGCCACTTTTTCACCATTCCCAGTTGATTGACATTTATTTTCTTTCCAATTCTTTCCTACTATAAAAGTAAACTTTGCAGTATTATTAAGCACCTTTTATAGATAAGGAAACTGAGGTCCAGAGAGATTAAGTAAGGAACACCCAAAATCACATGGCTATTCAGGGAAAGGTCATGGATTCAGTTTGGTAGTAAGATTTGGAAGTCTCTCAAGGACTTGCTCTACCAAATAATCTGAAATTTCCACCATTACTTTGGTTCGTCACTAGAGGACTCCTGTTAAAATGTCTATTTACTACTTAAAAAAGCATAACATTAGCACCCATTATAATTATTAGTAAAAATAAGTTTATCAATTTCCTAGCAGAGAACAAGCCCCTGATAGAATAAAACACATGAGTTAAGTCTTAATTGGGGAGGAAAGAAGGGAGAATAGAAGTTTCTTCAACTTTAGCATGATACTATTACACTTACTGACCTCCAAGTTCTCATCCAACTCCAAAAGTCTATGATTCTTGCAACCCAAGGAGCCATTATATCAGTCTTGTGTATGATGAGGCAAATTTGAAAAGGCCCCAAGAATTACTACCACTTCTTGGAGGGATCATTATTATTCTTCTGCAATGTACAGGGAGGGGTTAAGGGGAGTTCAGGCATGGCTATCTGCCTTCTCTGCATCCCACGCCATCACTAATCATCTTGATTTTTGTCTTGCCACTGGACTTAGATGATTCAGGAAGAGGGACTGAGGCTGATGATTTTGTGCAACTCTGCCTGACTTAAATCCAATTTATTCATGAGTCAAAAGATATCATCAATGATGTTCATTTGGTCCTCTTCAAGTATCAAGGACAACAACCAACTAACCATTATTCTGATGTGAGGGCTTTTCAGGGCTGCTTTTCCCCTGTAGTGTCCACCTGCCACTCAGCTCTCACCTGTAGCACCAAGAAACTGGAGCATGTGAAGAGACCACACCTTGGTAATTCATCTCAGCAGACAAGTTAAACTGGGTTAAGGATAACCAAAAGGCCTCAAACAAACATTTGAAGAGTTCCCCAGGCAGAACTGGTGGATGAAAACAATTTGTTCCGATTGACATGAATACAGTAGAAAAAGGTGTTATGAAACCTTGGTTAGACATCAAAGAAGCCAAAGTCATCCAGTGCATCCTGAGCCATCACCCAGCATCTTGACTTTTGTCTTGTCACTGGACTTCCATAACTGGAATAGAGGGTGAGGTTGATGACTTTATGCAACTCTGCCTCACTTAAATCCAATTTATGTTTGAGTTAAAACACTTTACAAATAGTATGAATTTGGCCTTTTTTGAATATGAAGGATAGCAACCAACCAACCATTATTCTTCTGGTTATAGAAGGAAAACTCTAATAATGGGAGCAGGAAGTTGGAATCCCAGATTAGTCCCAGGAAGGTTCACTTTCTCCTGTGTGACTCTCAGAGCTATCCCACACCCTCATGCTCTGAACACAAAAATATAGGGAATTACAAAAAGATGGTCAACCTCAGTTGTTTGTGAAACATAAGATAGAGTAGTTAGATGCAATCTTTAACAGAATAAAAGGATATGTATAATAGTAATGAGCACCTATTATACTCCTCCTAAGTGAGGCAGGGGTATTTCTTCCTGTCTTTTTTTCTCAGCTGACACCTGAGTGAATACCTAAAATAAAGATTATACATTCTATTGTCTCTCACTGATCCCTTTACTATCCATCTTTTTTGGTGTCTTTCGGAGGCATTGGTTTGAAAAAAAATTTTCAGATGCCATTGTCACCAGACTCTTAATACATGGAGGCTCCATATGTGAGTGTGGGAAAAGACCTTGCCATCACCTTTTTATCATGTTCTTCTTTCTTTCCTGAAGAAGAGAAACCCTATCCTAAAATCCTGGTCTCCTGTTAGATCCCCCTCTTGTCAAATTTGGAAGAAATACGACTCTCTGAGTCTTTGTGGCCAAGCCAAGCCTTGCCAAAGGTCTGTTAAAATTCCATAATTTTATTATTCTAAGTCTAAGCTATTGTTCAGGAAAATGTCACAGTAGATATACATCTGAGGCTAATTGAGAGACTATTATGAGAACACTAAAGCCTAGGGCAGAGAATAATAGGGATTTGGAAGGGAGATTGGATCCAGGTCATAGAAAACAAATTTCACCTGAGGCTAAACCTGGTCATGGGTCCTCCTGATTAACAGAATCTATTTCCTGTCTGAATAAGTGGTATGGTGTGATAGAAAGTCAGTCTAAGAGCCAAGACCTGGATTCTGATCCAAACTATTACTCGTACTGGCTGTGTGTCTTGGAAAAGACTCTCAGGGTCCTAGGCAAGTCTCCAAGACTATAAATTGCAGAAAAGATATTGATACCCGTTAGTATGGGAAGCTTCCTCATCTGTGATTTACCGATGTCAAGGAAATCACATATTCACTTGCTTTCCTCCCCCACTAAGTTTCTTATCTTTTCTCTAGAATAAGCTTTAAGTGATTCTTTACTGTGTTTACAGGTAGAACATTATCTCAGTGCATGACATGGGAAGAAACAAAAGTACTGCCATGCAAACTAAAACTGGCTTGATCTACGAAAAGAATAACAAAACTTTTTTATTCTTCATCCCTTGATCTTTCTTTCAGATATCCATTTGATACACTAGTTTTGAAGCCAGTTTGTGGAGAATTTTTTTTAATCTTCCTCTAGATTTCTAGGGCAATAAATCGAGAATCAATTATGTTGATCCTGCAAGGTTTTTGTTGTTGTTGTTATTCAGTTTTTTAATCATATCCTACTCTTTCTGAACCCATTTGGGGTTTTCTTGACAAAGATCCTGAAGGGTTTGTCATTTCCTTTTCTAGCTCATTTTACAGATGAGGAAACTGAGACAAACAGAACTAAGCAACTTGTTCAGAGTCACACAACTAGTAAGCGTATTTTATTCATCACAATCAGCATGTACATATATTTCAAAAATAATAATGCATATGTGTGCAAGACATATTACTTATTCCGTCTCCACAAGGCTTGTCTCCTTATTTCTGGATTTGCATTTGGATCCCCGACAGTGTTTAGCTCAGTCTTTAACATCTCAAAGGAGGGAGATGTCAGTTATTGGGGATGTGTAAGGACTGAATTTGAAGAAAATAAAATAGAGTACAATGATGGTTCTCATTCCGTACTTAGTCATTTCTTTTATGTCAGACATTGATCAACTACAAACACCTTTAATATAGAAGTGAGACCTCTTCTCGTTCTCATTTGACCTTCAGAAATGAGTTGAGCAGATTTCACTTTTTATCTCGTGAGAGTAACTTTATTCATGGGATCAGATTCCTTACAGCTGAATGTCATGTAGCCAAGAAAATTAGAAACACTGACTTTTTAAAAAATGAAAACACTTTATGCTTCAAAAAAATAAAGTAACAAAAGAAAAATGACTTCCTTTCTGCCTATTCGAGCAGTATAAATTTTAACTTGGAGCCTATATCTATAGCAAAGCTCTCATTTCAGCGAGGTGGCACAGTGTTGAGAAAAACAATGAACTTGAGGTCAGCGGGATCTGAATTCAATTCCTGCTTTCGATGCTTAGTTATCTTATGAGTCATCTCTCTCTAGTTCTCTCAGCTTCAACTTCTTCATCTGTAATATGGGTCTAATAATCGCAACTACTTCACAGTGTTTTTGTGCAGATCAAATGAGATATAGGAATTATTAGGTGGCACAATGAATAGAATGCCAGGTCTGGAGTCAGGAAGATTCATCTTCCTTAGTTCAAATCTAGCTTTAGAGGCTTACTGACTGTGTTACCCTGGACAAGTCACTTAACCCATTTGCCTCAGTTTTCTCCTATGTTAAATGAATTAGAGGAGGAAATGGCAAACTATTCCAATCTCTGTGCCAAGAAAACCCCAAATGGATACAAGAAGAGGTGGTTACAGCTAAACAACAACAAAAAATTGCAAACTATCAAAGTATTATAGAAATGTTAACTCTTATTATTATTGATGAAAGAGTTTGTAATCTAAGTGCTCAGGAAACCTTAATTTATTCAGTGTGATGGATGCTTCGGTAATTTAAAAAAAGCAAGTGAATTTAACAAGTCATGAAAATTCAAGTGGGAGTAAAGTGAAAACAATGTGAAGTACAAAAACATTTGTCTATTTTTAGGGCTAACAATAGATTTCCTCTTAGGGCCTCATAATGGCTGATAAACATTTACTCATTACCTATATATTACCATGAAAGAGCTGTTACCATTATTATTCCCATTTTACAGATGAGGCACACTGAAGTTAATGATGCTTCTCTGTCTTTAGGGATTTGCTATTCAAATAAGTCAACCCGAGTGAATAATTTCAATGTGCAGGATTAAGCAGTTCTGTCACGTGTATATGTGAACTGTCAAAATCTATTCGATTACTTATCTTCTCCTTTACTAGATGGTTTTCATGTTTCATGGGGCTGTAATGCTCCCCTCACCCCCAAAGAAAGAAAAATTAATGCTCTGATCTCTTACACCTTTTCTCCAAAGCCATTTGATGGTGTCGCTCATGAAAAAGATTTTAGAGAGCCAGCTCCCTTGGGGACCCAACCTAAGCAACTTACTGATGATCATTATTCAGTCATTTTAGTCAGATCTGACTGTTCACGTCACCCCTTGGGGCGTTCTTGGCAAAGATACTCAAGTGGTTTATTATTACCTTCTCTGGTTCTTTTTACAGATGAGGAAACTGAGGTCCACAAGGATGAGAGACCTTCCCAGAGTCACACACAGCTAATAAGGATGTGAGGCTGGATTTGAGGTCTTCCTGCCACCAAGCACTGTGCCATCCAGCTGCCCCACTGATAAGCAATCCAAAACTGGAGGTGAAAGTTTCTGTCTCAACCTATAAAACGTCTATATACTCCAGCTTGCTGATTCACCAGTCAGTGTAACCACTCAATTCACATAAATTCCACTTTATAGGCTTCCTCGGGCCAGGAGCAAGTACAGTTCCCTCTCAGATCTTTTGAACATAATAAATAACCTAAGATATTTCTTTGAAATGAAATGCCATACACGAAGGTTCCCAGATGATGTGCCCAGAAAGCAGACATAATTGTGTCATGGTACGTATCGCTGCAAGAAAAGTAGCTTGGAATGAACAAGGACCAGCCTTGAAGACTTCTTAATAATTAATAATGTTTTGATTCATGATTTCCCTACCGAAGTCTCTCATGCCCAGGAAGCATAGAGTCTTGTTGAAACCCAAACTTCCTTCAGAGAATGGCTCAAGGGCCACCTCCTCTTTGAGGTCTTTCCTCTCTCCCCCCTCCCCAGTTATCAGTGCATTGTCTTAGAATGACCTCGTGTAATTTGTTATACATACATACATGTTCTGTCACCCCAGTGGACCAAGAATCTCTTGATCATCACATCTAATACATCTTTTCAGTCTTCTTCCTTATTAAACACTCTATAGCATTTGACACTGTTAACTCTCCCTCCCCCAGCCCCTACCTGGATATTCTGTTATCTGGGGATTCATGATATTGTTTTCTCCTGACTCTTCTCCCACCTGCCAGGCCATTTCGTCATCATCCATGCCATGGCCACTAACTGTGGGCATCCCTCACATGGCTTTGTCATAGATGCTCTGTATTCCCTCAGTGCCCTCATCAGCTTCCATCACTTTGATTACATGCAAATGATGAGCAGATTCTAAGTATTCAATTTATTCTCTCTTGGACTACAGACCGACATCACAAACTATCTCTTGATCATTTCCAGAAGGACGTCTCCTAAGCATTTCAAATTCAACATGACCAAAACAAAACTCATTTTCTTTATCCCCCAAATCATTGTTCTTCCAAATTTCCCTATTACTGTGCAGGGCACTACTATCCTTCCAGTGATCTGGGCTTATAGTGTTCATTATATATGTTTGCTTATAGCAACTGTCATTCACATTTCCTCACTTTCAATTTTAATTAGTGGCTGAACCTTGTTATATTTTTTCTGTTGTATCTCTTAAATACATCCTCTCTTCTCCATTCATATAACTACCATCTTGGCTCAGGTCCTAATTATTACTTTCCTGGACTGTTATAATATTTTCTCCCCACTCCAATAAAACTTCCTGAATTCTTTCATCCATTCTGAATTGAATTTCTTTCTGTTTAGCACAAATAATGCACTATTTCTTTTCTCTTTGCATTGGTTATCCCACATGCCTCTAAAACATTCCTTCCTTGCCTCTACCTCTTGCAATACCTTACTTAATTTAAGTCTCAGTTCAAGTGCCATTCTCTATATGAAACCTTTCCTGATTCTGCTAGTTGCCAGTGCACTCCCTCTCCAAACTACTTGGTATTCATTTTGTATATAGATAATATGTATATACATATGTATCTGTCCATCTCTCTATTGATCTAAAGATCTATCTACATGTCACCAGCATTAGACTATAAATTCCTTGGTGGTAGAGAATGGTCCACTTTTGTACTTGTGTTCCCAAAACTTAGTAGTAGATTGCATAGCATATAGCATAGCATAGCATATAGCAAGTGTATAAAGATGCTTGTTTTTTGATAGATTGCTTGAGGTCACCTTAGAGGTAATGATAAATAAGAAGGGAAACATGGCAAAGAATTATAGGTATAGTCCAAAAAAGATGTTAGAACTTGGTAGAGTAGATTTTTAAAAGTTCAGAAAAAGAATGAGCATGATCTCAGGGCCTAAAATTTTATAGAGAGAATGGATCAAATTTTGACAATTAAAACACGGGTTATTCTGATAAAGAGAAAAAGGGCACCTACTAAAAATGTGGATGCACAGCTAACTCAAAGACTAACCCAAATTTTTCAAAGCCATATATAGGAGATGGAGGTAGGGGAAGGAAATTGAAGAGGAGAGCAAAAAAAAAATAGTACAATGCTATAAGAGTAATGGCTGAAACAAGAAAGATGCAACTCAGCTAAAGCTTGTAATGAATATTAAAGAAAATTCAAATGATCTTTAAAAAACAATTACATTATGAGTGAGATTAAGATCAAACAAAGGACAGTAACCCTAGATTGGATGGCTGATGTGATCATAACAAATGATGGAGAAGGAAAAAATTACTCAAACTGTTATTTTGGTTTGTTTCACCAACAAGAATGATCATCAGACTGAAAAGAATAGAATAAAAATGAATAAAATGGAGATGTAATGGAAAAGGTTTGAGAGAATAGCAAGAGAGCATTTTTTAAATAAATTTAAATCATTAGGATCAAGTAAACTCTATCCTAGGGTATCTGAGTAATTTGAAAATATGTATTGAACCACTATAATGGATGTGTGAAAAATTGTGAAGAATGAGAGACCATTCTACATTAAGTATTTAAATATGTATGCACACAGATATTTAAAAATAAAATGTACTTATAGACATATATGTACATCTAACCACTCACATACATATTGACCTATGATACCCATACCATATGTGTATATGTATTTTTGTATGAGTACCTTGTATATCTTTGAGCTGTAGACCAGTGAAACTGACTTCACTTCCTGCCCATTTTGCTGGAGCAGTAGGTAACATACCTCCCTCTCAAAGAAGGGAGGAGGTGCCATAGGTACGCTCCATGGGCAGGACAACTTTCAGTTGGCAGTCAGCTTCCCAAAAGAGAACAAAAGTATCATTGTCTGGAGAAGAATTACCTCATAGCTAGAGGACTCTAATGAGACCACACCTGAAGAACTTTGGTCTGTTTGGAGGGGAGCTTAGTTACAAGCAGATTTAAGTCATTTGGAAAGATGCCACGTGAAGGAAAAGAAAATGAAGACAATAAACCCTGAGGAAAGATCTTAGGGCTCGAGCTGGACACCTCTTGTATACATGACTAGGGAAGGAATACGATGTGAATAACCCAAATAGTTCTAGAATTCTGTCTACCAAGTTGGAAGAGGGATGCTTTACTATAGATCCTTGTTGATTTGCCCTCTGTCCTATGTGATCTTGACATCTTAAATGATTTTAAGATGGTGGTTTTATTAAACTGTATACTCCTTACGGTAGGGACCTATGTATTATCTCGATCTGTGTAACCTTACCCAAAGTGTGTGGTTACTGCTTGAATGAAAAGAGCAAGTTGGCGTTCTGTTCCAACTGCATAGGGATGCACAAATTTGACTATTGTTTACAATAGAAGAAATGTTGATAAGGACAATAGGTTATTCAAAGAGAACCTTTAAAGGCTTACAGAATTCCATGTCCTTTACACAGTCACAGAGTTGGAAGGGATCTGAGAGTCCATTTAGTTCAGGAGTCCCAAGGTTACAACAGTATCTGGATGGATTTCAAAGGGCCCATAAGCTTGGATGGAAAAAAAATACAACTTTATTTTCACTAACTTCTAATTGAAATTTAACATTCCCTTCACTTATGTAAAAATGTTACTCTTAGATGAGGTCCATAGATTGTGCCCAAAGGACTTTAAGAGGTTGCATGACCTTTGATCCAGCAATACCAATACTGAGTTTGTACCCCAAAGAGATTGAAAAAAATTTTGTACAAAAATATTTTTAGCTGTGCTTTTTGTGCTGGCAAAAAAAAATGAAAAATGAGCAGGTATCTCTCAATTGGGGAATGGCTAAACAAATTGTGTTATATGATGGTGATGGAATACTATTGTGCTATAAGGAATGATGAATTGCTTGATTTCTATGGAAAGACCTCCATGAACTGATGAGGAGTGAAATGAGCAGAACCAGGAGAACATTGTATACAGAAAATGAAACATGGAACAATCAAATATAATAGACTCTGTTACTAATAGCAATGCAATGATCAAGAACAATCCCATGGAACTTATGAAAAAGAATGACATCCATAGCTAGAGAAAGAACTACGGGAGTAGAAATGCAAAAGAAAAACAAAGAATTTATCACTCGGTTATATGGGAATATGATTTGGGATTGTGGTCTTTAAAAGATTACTCTATTACAAATATGGAAATAGGCTTTGGTTAATAAGACATGTATAAACCAGTGAAATTACTTTTCAGTTCCTGGAGAAGTGAGGGAAGAGGGGAGGGAGCGAACATGAATCATGTAACCATGGAAAAATATTTTAAAAATTCAAAATTAAAAAGAAGGGGTCCATAGGCTTAGTCATACTGTCTAATGCATACAACTCACACACTCATAAAGGTGAAGGACTTCTGATCTTGTCCAATCAATCTCCTCTACAAAATACCTAACAAGTGGCCATCTAGTTTTTGCTTTACCTCCAGTGAGGGGAACCACATTAACTCCCAATTTCACCTATTTCAATTTGGGATAGGTCTCACTATTAGGACATTTTTCCTTACCTCAAGCCTAAATTGGCCTCTGCAACTTTTACCTATTAATGCTTGTTTTTCCCTCTGAAGAAAAGCAGAATAAGGCCAGTTCCTCTTCCATTTAGCAGTCTAGGTTATTTATAGACAATGGTTGTATTTTCAATGAGTCTTCCTTTCTTCAGGCTAAACTTCCCCATCTGCTTCAATGGATTGTTATATGGCAGGAACTCTAAGCTTTTCACTACCTTGGCTACCCTTCTCTAGATTTTCTTCAGTTTATCACTATTCTTCCTAAAATGTGGTATCCAGCTATAAACATAGTATCCTAGATGTATGTGCCTTACCAAGGCAGAACATAGGGGGACTATTGCCTTATAATGAAATGCATAAATGTAATTATGTCATCTTGGAAAGTGTCAAAAATATTACATGAGATATTTTAAAATGAAATATTCTGGGGACTTTTTATTGCCTAGCCATTCAGTTGTGTCCAATTCTTTGTGACACCATGTACTATCAGGCCCTTTTGTCCTCCACTTGTAAATCTATCCAAACTCACATTTATTGCTTCCAGGACACTCTCTATTCATCTCATCCTTTGTCATTACATTTTTTCCTTTTGCCTTCAGTTTTTCCCAGTGTCATGGTCTTTCCCAATGATTCCTGTCTCCTCACTGTCGCCAAAGTATTTAAGGTTCAACTACAGGATTTGTCTTTCCAATAAATAGTCTGAATTAATTTTTTAAGTACTAACTGATTTGATTTGCTGCCCAAAGTACTCTAAAAATTCTGCAGCACCACAATTCAAAAGCATTGATTCTGCAGCATTCAGCTTTCCTCATAGTCCAATACTCACTAGTAGAAAAACCATAGCTTTGAGTAGATAGACCTTTGTCAATAAGGTGATGTCTCTGCTTTTAGAATGTTTTCCAAGTTTTTCATAGATTTTCTTCCAAAGAGCAAATGTCTTTTAACTTCTTAGTTGTAGTTGCTGCTTGTAGTGATCTTTGAGCACAATAATGTGAAATATGACGCTACTTCCTTTTCTTTTCCTTCTATTTGCCAGGAAGTGATGGGACCAGTTGCCATGATCTCAGTCTGTTTAATTTATTTATTTAGAATATTTTTCCATGGTTACATCATTCATGATTTTTCCCACCCTCTTTCCTCCCCTCTCCCAAAGCTGACAAGCAATTCCACTGGGTTATGCATGTATCATTGTTCAAAACCCATTTCCATGTTATTTATATTTGCAATAGAGTGATCTTTGATCATCAAAGCCCTAACCATATCCATATTGAATTACGTGATCAATCACATGATTTTCTTCTGCATTTCCATTTCCACAGTTCTTTCTCTGGACGTAGATAGTGTTCTTTCTCCTAAATTCCTCTGGATTATCCTGTATCACATAGAAATCCTCCAGTTTAGGAATTCCATGTGAACTGGAATGACCTCCAGGAAGTGATGCAGAGTGAGAGGAGCAGAACCAGGAGAACCTTGTACACAGAGACTGACACACTGTGGTACAATTGAATGTAATGGACTTCTCTACTAGTAGCAATGCAGTGATCAAGGAAAATTCTGAGGGACCTATGAGAAAGAACACCATCCACATTCAGAGGAAGATCTGTGGGAGCAGAAACACAGAAGAAAAACAACTGCTTGATCACATGAGTCAAGGGGGAGATGATTGGGGTTATAAACCCTAAATGATCACCCTAGTACAAATATCAATAATACGGAAGTAGGTCTTGACCAATGACACGTGTAAGATGCAGTGGAATTGTGTGTCAGCTATGGGAGAGGGGTGGGGGGGGTGGAGGGAAAGAAGATGATTTTTGTAATCCTGGAAAAATACTCTAATCAAATAAAATTTAAAAAAGAAAAAAAAAAGAAACTCTCCAGTTCATCTTTTTTTCAGCACAATAGTATTCCAAAACCATCAGATACCAACATTTGTTCAGTCATTCCCCAATTGAGGAACACCCCCCTTATTTTCCAGTTTTTGTCACCGCAAACAGCACAGCTATAAATATTTTTGTACAAATATTTTTCCTTGTTATCTCTTTGGTATACAAATCCAGCTGTGGAATGGCTGTATCAAAGGGCAGGCAGCCCTTTGTGCATAATTCCAAATTGCCCTCCAGAATGGTTGCATTAATTCATAACTCCACCAGCGTGTATTAGTGTCCCAATTTTGCCACATCCCCTCCAACATTTATCATTTTCCTTTGCTGCCATATTGACCAATATGCTAGGTGCAAGGTGGTACCTCAGAGATTTTTTTTTTATTTGCATTTCCCTAATCAGGAGGGATTTTGAACACTTTTACATGTGCTTATTGATAGTTTTGATTTCTTCATGTGAAAACTGCCTATTTATGTCCCTTGACCATTTGTGGACAGGGGAAAGGCTTGATTTTTTTTGTAAATTTGACTTAGTTTCTTATATATTTGGGAAATTCAACCATTGTCAGAGAATTTTGTTATAAAATGTTTTTCCCAATTTGTTGCTTTTCTTCTAACTTTGATTGCTTTGGTCTTATCGTTGATTTTACATTTTGTAATGTTCTATATCTCTTGCATGGTCTTAAATTCCTTCCTTTCCCACAGATCTGACAAGTACACTCTTGTATGTTCACCTTATTTATTTATGATTTCACTTTTCGTATTTAAGTCATTTACCCATTTTGAATTTATCTTGGTATTGGGTGTAAAATGTTGATCTAAACCTAATTTTTCCAATATTCTTTTCCAATTTTCCCATCAATTTTATCAAATAGTGAGCTCTTGTACCAAAATCTGGAATCTTTGGGTTTATTGAACACTAGCTTGCTGAGGTCATTTATCCCTAGTCTATTCTACTGATTTACCCTTATGCCTTTTAGTCAGTATCATATTGTTTTGATGACCCTTAGTCTGTTTAAAAAAATGTGTTTGCCATAATAAGTGAATCATCTTTTATTATTATTATTATTAAACCCTTACCTTCTATCTTAAGATCAATTCTGTGTATTAGTTCCAAGGCAGAAGAGCAGTAAGGGCTAGGCAATGGGGGTTAAGTGACTTGCTCACGGCCACACAGCTAGGAAGTGTCTGATGCCAGATTTGAAACTAGAACCTCCCATCTCTAAGCCTGACTCTCAATCCACTGAGCCCCTCTGCTACTCTCTCCAGTGAGTTATCTTGACAAAATTCAATTAGTCTCTGCCCTGCTTCAGTTTGTACCAAAGCTGCCTGTTACTCCAGTTATCTTTTGATTTGCTACTTTAGCATTCCAATCTCCTTTAATAAATGTGACATTTTTGGTGTTATTTTTTAGAAGATGTCATCGGTCTTCATAGAAATGAGCAACTTTGGCCTTTTCAGCATCAGTTGTTGTATCAGAAACTTATATTACTGTGAAGTTGAACAGTTTGCTTTGGGGTCAAATAGATATCATCTTTTCATTTTTGAGATTTTAACCAAGTTCTACTTTCCACACCCTTTTATTGACACTCAGGGTTACTCCATTTCTTCTAAGGGGTTCTTGCCCATAATTGTATATGTAATGATCACCTGAATTAAATTTGCCCATTCCTGTCTACTGATACTGAAGATGTTAATATTTAGACTTTTCGCCTTCTATTCGACTACATTCGTCTTACTCTGGTTGATAGATCTTACATCCCAGATTCCTATGTAATATTGCCCTTTGCAGCATCAGACTTTCCTTTCATCACCAGACACATCCACGGCTGAGTTGCCTTTCACCTTTGGCCCCTCTGCTTCATTCTTCCTAGGGCTACTTGTTGTTGGAGCACTTAGAGTTTGCTCAGACAAAGATGCCAATGGGTCATCCATTGCATCCAAGACAGTCATCCTGACTTTTGTTTTGCAGCTGTTTTTAATGACTCTGGAAGAGAGGGTGAGGTTATCAACTTTGTGCAATTCTTAAATGCAAGTCATGCACAAGTCAAAACATCATCCCTACGATTTCACTGGTCCTCTTCAGATGATTCTTTTTGTGGTGGCAAGAAACAGGAAACTGGAGAAATAGCCATCAATAGAAGAATGACTGAGCAAGTTGTGGAATATGATTGTAATGGAATACTATTGTGCCTTACGAAATGACAAGTTGATCATGAAAATCCTTATAAGACATATGAAGTGATGGAAGTGAAGTGAGCAGAACTAGGAGGATTTTTATACAGTAACAACAGTAATGTTGTACACAATTTAATTATTGAGTGAGGTAAGGATCCAGGACAACAAAGGAGTGCTTAAGCTTTTCTGTGCTATAGACCCCTTTTGCAGGCTGGTGAAATCGATGGAGTCCTTATCAGAATAACGTTTTTAAATCCACAAAATAAAATGCATAGGATTACAAAGGAATCTAATTATAAAATGAAATCTATTTTTTAAAATATTAAGATAAACAAGTCAAAAAGCATATTAAAATGATGGGATCTGAAAAGAAAGGAGAGGAGTGAAAGTATGGCAGGGAGATAAGGTAAGGCCCTGAAAAGTTAGGAGCCAAGTAAAATATAACTGGCCAGGGGAACTTCCTCAAAACGTACATGTGGAGAACTCACCGAAAGGAGGGAGAGGGGAAAAACAGGTAGAGGGATTGCCCTTCCTGGATTAGCTATGGTGTAGAAGTATAGAAAGTCAGGAGTGAAGCCAAGGGAGGAGGGAGGAATTCACAGCCTCCAAGTTAGAAACTCCTGTTACTAGGGAAAGCATCATTGGAATTCTACATAGTTTCTCATTTGAGTCATCTAAGTTGGAAAATGGGAAAGGGCTGGGGAGAGGAAACCAGAATAATTCACTTTTAGACCTTGAAAAAGCCTTTATGAGCATGTGCCCATCTTGGTTCATGGAGCTAGCTAGTCCTCCCAGGGCAACACTTTGGTGGTAGGAATCTGCAATCTTTTAAAAGGCTCACGTTATCACATTTCCTGGTTGGGGTGAGTGGTGCAGATAAAGCTGGGGTGGTGCTTTACAAAGATAAGTGCTCTCTCCTGTTGCAGCGAATGCAATGGTGTGTGTACATATAAAGCAGCAATGTGTAAGAGGTAACCCGAGAACAAATTCTGGATAAATCCTCTAAAGACTCCCAGGAATGCCAGAAGAGCCCCAACAGGTGGATCTGACATTGCATATAAGGAAAGGGCTAGCAAGATTGCCAAATGACTTATAAAGCATCTTTTTCCTCATGTGAAGATTACCTCGGAAAATCATCTTCATATCCATTGCCCTGGAACCAAATGAAGTGAGAACAATTTCCTTACAGTATGAATACAAAATGACAACTTGGAGGCAAAAAAATCATCCTGACTGAGTGGGTTTTGACTTTTGGGGGCATGTAGTTTTCCATTTCCAAAAGATTGAAGCATAAAGAAAATTATATTCACCACATGATTTTAGAGAAAAGGCTTCAAAATAGACTAGTTAATAAAGTGTGGAATGCAGTAATAGAATGAACTTTGATACCAAAACTAATTTATCCACAACCTTTTGTTAAATTATAATAAAGAATTTATGGTTATCAGATCTTATTCTGAATGGTCTTACCATCCCCAAGGGAAGAACACCAGTCTCAGTAAATAGTACTGTTCAATCTCTTTGTCTGGCTCCAAATTATCCTCTTTTTCCCTCCCCCCCCCAAAAGCTCCCTGTATTTTAGGTCTTATAGGATCAAGATATTAAACACACCATACTTTCGGCTTTCTATATTCAACTAAAGAGCATTTGATGATGGCCAGTGGATAGAAAATCAGTTTAATGTGTTTCATAGAGTATTTATAGATCATGTTAAGCTTACCACCAACGAACCAGACAATACTGCTGCCTCATCCAAGAACTTTGTTCCAATTTGATTCTCTTGACTAGACTCTAGACTTCCTCTACTCCATGCTTCTTTTCACAAGCTTCTGGATCAGTGGTCATAGAAACTTGAAGGTCATCTAAGCTCCTGGCACAAAGTAAGTGCTAAATTAATGATTTTTCATTCATTTGTTCATCCATCTTGTCAAACTCTTTCATTTTACAGATGGGTAAGCTCAATTACAGAGAGGCGATATGACTTATGCAAGGTAATACAGATAAGTCATATGCCAAAAGCATAACTTGGACCATTCCAGTGGTCCAGGAGAAACTGAAGAAATCAAAGGAAATGTTTATTTTCTGTTCTGGTAGAAGATCACACTTAGGTCATCCTTGTGATTGCTAAGGTTCCTTTTGGAGGGGTTGGTCATGTAACCACTATCTCTAGAGTTAAGAGAATTTTTTAAAATGGTGAAGATTACTAATTTTAAGAGTTTTAATCTGACCTGAGAAATCCTGGGATGAATGTAACATAAATCTATTGACATAGCAATGCTAAATTAGTCAAGGGAGAATGTCCAGGAAAGAACATTAGAAAGCTTCAATAGACAGTATCCAGATAAATTCTAGGAAAGGCTGGGACAGATGTTCGATAGGATGGCAGAAATGAAGTCCTTTAAGGGAGGCAGACAGACATCATCTAAGATGTCAGGGTGAGGTATTTGGTTCAGTGCTGGAGGGCTGTAGCTGCCAGCAAGAAGGAAACTAGCTTCTAGAGAGGAAAGAGAAAAGAATAAATTGAGGATCAGTCAATTGATCATTCAAACAATATGTATTTATTTAAGGACTCAACAGATTAAAAAAAAATCCTTGCCCTTAAGTAGCTTTCATTCTTTTGGGAGAACAGCAACTACATCCATTATATAAATTTTTATATATGCTCTTGCATGCACACACACACACACATATATACTGAAATCCTGGGACTTCTACTTGGATGAAAGAGGGGGTTGTGTCATCCTCACCAAAAGCCAAGTTGGTCAGAGCAAAATTAGATAGTCTGTAAAACTTGAGAGCCTTTCTTGCTCCTCTGTGTCCCTAACTTCTTAACTATATGCCAAATCCTTTTACTTTTAGAACCTTCCTTTGTATGTGCCAAAGGGCAGATTATCCTGCCTTCAGGTGCTGCCTCCTCTGGTCTGTGTCTAGGTGCAGCTCTCATTTTCTCAGGATCCTGTGATGGATCCAGTGGTTAGAGCACTGGGCTTGGAATGAAGAAGATTCATTCATCTTCCATGAGTTCAAATCCAACCTCAGACACTTCCTCTGTGACCCTAGAAAATCATAGTTTCTCATCTGTAAAATGAGCTAGAGAAGAAAATGGCAAACCACTCAAAAACTTTGCCAAGGAAATCCCACAAAGAATCAGAAATGATTAAACAATTACAAACACGCATAAAAAAAGGACCAAAGGACCTTGACTGAGTCTGATGTAACCAAATGTAAAATAAGTTTGAGCAAGTCATTTGATCTTTTGGGGCCTCAATTCACTCATTTCTAGGTACCAAAACTTAGAGCATGTGTGGGGATGTGTCTATAAGGGCTACCCTGTGGAGCACATTCAGATCCTCAGTTCTCTCTCTTTCCTCCCCAGCTGCAGACTGTCAATATTGTTTGAGTCTAGGTCTGGAGGTATGAAAGTGGCAGCTACCTCTCTCCCCTGGCATAATGTTGGCTTCTCAAGGCAGCAAGAGCAGGGAGCCTTGACTAGTTACATTTGAGACAGCTTCTGGCAACCCCTTCTGTTTTCTGTTTCTTTGCCTGATTTAGGGTCCTGAACAATTACTGAGACATGTGTCTAGTAGTGGAGGCAAACTCGAACACTGGAGAGTTTGGAGATCCTAAATCCTTCCGACCTGGCTCTCTACAAGGCAGAAACTAGAGTGATTTTTTTGGACAGAAGAGAGCTGAAGTAAGATTGAAAATATCTGCTCAGGAGTCTGGTCAAATGCTTTCTAGTTCGATAGAGTTCTTCTCCTGGAAGAGTTGAACACTAGTTCTGAGTTATTGCTTCTTGTTTTAAATCTTTTTTGTTAATATACATTTGTGAAAGCTTTTATGTTAAGCATTTCTTTTTTCGTAGAGGAAAATAATAGCTGGTCCACACCTGATTCATACTGTACCCTGAATGTCTTTTTTTATTGCTTGTATCTGGGGAGACCTTAAACACGAATCAAACTTAATCCACATGAACACTTTTCCTGAAGTGCCAGGACTGGGGTTTAATGAGCCACCAAATCTTAGAAAAAGGATCCATACCTTTTTTATAGATGGTCAGCCTCCCCCTGGACTGAACTCAGTTGTTGTTTACATGGGTCCTTAGAAAAAGAAGAGGGTAAATAAAGCCCCCAAGCCCCTTGCCCCAATACTGAATATTCACTGTTAGGCAAAGAAGCAGGGAAAAGAATACAACACAAGGGATTTCTAAGATTTCTTCCTTCCCTAAAATTCCAAGACTTACTCATGACATTTCTCCTTAATCATGTCTATAGTTTTCCTTTTCTTATAAATCAGACATTTAACCTGAAGATTAATAGAAAGATTATTTAGCCCAACTCCTTCCCTTAAAAAAAAGTTTTATTAATGTCTCTCATTTTCTCTCCACAATCATTTCCTGACATGCTTCCCCTCTCCAGGCCCTCTCTTTAACAAAGCAAAATAACCCTAAAACAATTGACACAGTGACCCGTTCCTGCAATGTATGCATCATTCTGCCCCATGGCTCCTCACCTCTTTGCCAGTGGGAAAGAGAAATGGTTAGTTTTTGCTCTCCAGAAAGATTTGTTTTTCAGTCATTCAAAGATCAACCTCTTTTTTGGTCATCTTTTCATTAGTCATAGTTGTTCCCCTCTTCATTTTAATCATGACACAATTGAGACCAGGAGAGGGTCAGTGTATCACCAGGGGTCAATGGGCTAGTTGGTAGCAGAGCTGGAGCCAAGTCCCCAGTCTCTTTGGCTCCTGTCCTACTTTCTCTCTCCTCATCCCTTTGGGACCTCCTGAAGCATCCAAGGTGGCACAGACCTAATGGGATACAGTAACCATGCCACAGTAAATCTGAGAGGAGGCCCCCCTGGCCGAGGTCCTCCCTTGCTTCCCTCCCAATATTTTTACAGTTAATCTTTGCTTTTGTTCTCAAACCTAAAGAATTAAGTGGGGGGGGGGCATTTGGGGTCGCAGGAGGGGAATATGGAGAGTATTTTCAAAGAGAAGCCCCTGTGCGGAGCAAGTCAACTCTTAATGACTTTTGTGTGTTTTTGTATATTGCCTCCAGATAATTGTACCTTCTGCTTAGGTCCTGTCCGGGGTGACTTTCAGTCCTTCCAGGCTATCTCTGGTAAAGCTGGAAAGGCTTCCTTGTAAGGCACTGAATGACATACAGCGTGTGTCTTGGGAGAATTAGCCTGGCTAAATTCAGAGCAGCCTCTAGCTTATATTTCTTTTTGGCCTGAACTGCAACTTTTCAAAACCATTCAAGAAGTCAGGAAAGAGCTTCAGCCTGTCTTGATGCAAGAAGAAATCTCAGAATGGGCTGGAGTAAGCCATCTCCCATAACCCTTCAGCTCAAAAGTCATCCTAGGATTCTGAATTCTTTGTGACCTCTAGTGGTGGAAGAAAGTCTCTGCTGCCGCTTTCCTTGGTTCCTCTGGCCCCCCTCCATCATCTCTCACTTCAGCAGGGTCACACTTTGGAACAGATTTTTTTTAAGGGAATTATAGTGTGTGTAATGATATTCATGTGATTATATATGTTTAAATGTGTGTCTCTCTCTATGTGCGCCAGGCATTGACTCCAGCAGGAGGCAGAGACATTCGCTTTCTTCAGCTCCAGAAAAGCAGAATGGGATGGTTTTGTATGGAGGGAACTCTCTGTCCCAGTGCAGATGGACCACAGCTCTGCGGCTGAAAGCATTAGGAAGGTGCCTCTAATGGGGAAGTCATTTTCCTTAAATTGAATCTTCCACCATCCTAGCAGTCACTACATGTATCAAAGGCTCTATCTCAGGCTGTGACAAACATATGACGACACACTTCATGGAATGTGTTTGTCTAAATACAAAATTAATGAGGCCACTTATACTCCAGTGCAGCGATTTTAATAGTATTTTAGAAATCAACCGGAAGCTCCCCAAGAAATTTGTTCACAGAACAATTTTGGATTTGAAATCTATTGGCAAAATGTTCAAATGCTGATGACCTATGGGCAGAGAATCCTTTGCAATCAAGGGGAGTTGAGGACATTTGGGAGCAAAATTGAAGAAGCAAAAATCCATCCTCTTGTCATTGGGCAGCAGGGTACAGAGGAAGGGGGAGAGAAAGGAACATGCTTTTATTCAATTCCTTTTGTGTGCTAAGCACTTGACAAATATCTCATTTGAACACAATAACTCTGGGAGGTAAGTGCTATTAAGGTTGCCATTTTATAGTTGAGGAAACTGAGGCAGACATGGGTTAGGTGATTTGTCCGGGTCACAAAGGGTGCAAGTGTCTGAGACTAGCTCAAGGCTCAGCCCTCTACCGCTGTGGCTGTTTCTGTAAGAGCCAAGGACCAAGGGTTGCAGTTGTGGCTCTGAAGTGTAGACTAACTGAGAGTCCTCTTCCTTCTCTGGGTCTAATCTGAAAAACTGGGACATTATCACTTGCACTATCTACCTCGGAGGGCTGTTGTGAGGGAAATGCTATATACATATTTATATATGTGTGTGTGTGTTAGAAATATTTATTAGATTTCTATTTTAGAGAGAAATTACCATATATAAATACTTTTCACATATGTGTATATATGTTATATATTATAAATATCTTGTCTTATTTCTATTTTAGAGAGAAATTACCATATATAAATACTTTTCACATATATGTGTATGTATGTTATCTATTATAAATATCTTGTCTTATTTCTATTTTAGAGAGAAATTACCATATATAAATACTTTTCACATATATGTGTATGTATGTTATCTATTATAAATATCTTGTCTTATTTCTATTTTAGAGAGAAATTACCATATATAATCAGTATTTTTCATACGTGTGTATGTATGTATATGTATGTACACCCACGGTTTAAGTTTTAATGTAGCCTTTATGACTCTTTAAGTACAGGTTATGAGGTAGAAGATTAAGGACTCTCCTTCTGATTCCCACCTATGGAATATGTGTTATTGGCCATGTTTCGCTCTTCCTTTTCACCACTGACTAGGCAGTTTCTACTCTTTTATTACCTCCTCAGCTCTGCAGAGGGATTTTCTCTGTACTTTATCTGGAGAAAGGGAAAAAGGCATGGATGAAGAGTTGTTACACACAGTCT
The DNA here is from genome assembly GCF_027887165.1 of Monodelphis domestica. Classification (NCBI taxonomy): domain Eukaryota; kingdom Metazoa; phylum Chordata; class Mammalia; order Didelphimorphia; family Didelphidae; genus Monodelphis; species Monodelphis domestica. The sequence goes on from NC_077234.1 coordinate 193,126,502, forward strand.
GGCATTATCCTTACTCTGCGAAATGATGCTCTGACTTGCTTTTGGCTTGGATGTCTTTAAAAAAACTCTTCTGTCTTTTAACCTGGGAAATTCCTCTTCTCTATGACCTGGTCCTCCAATTTTGAGTTCTTCCCAGAACTCCATTTTCAGAAAATGACCTGACCAATCCTGTGCTTACTCGTTTAATCCTTCATTTATAGAGTAAATGTTTAATAAGTGTTTGCTGATTTGAGAAAGGAAAGCCCAAGATCCAAGACAGGTCTGCATTTCTGGATGGCATTTGATACCTAATAAAGACAATTAGTTATCAGAACCACAAGATTCTCTCTCAATTTGGCTCCACACCCATCCAAGGAAAAGCCTGGCACTTTGGACCAAGTTTCAAACTTTGGTCCTTTTTTTGTGTCTAGACCAACACCAAGTCCTACTCCTCTTTGTTGTTGTCTAACTGATCACAGAGAATGAAACACACAGCCCAAAAGCAATTAGGATTAATCCTTTATGTCAAATAGGCCCACTTTGACACCAATTAAAGCAGCAAGTAAACAACTATAAAGAAAAATGGGGAGGGGGAGAGGAAGAAAGCAGAACTACACCAGCTGCTTTAATTCTTGGCTAGAGGACATTTCAACAATAATGATTAGACACTCCCAACTTTCTGGCCACAGCTGTCTTATCTGCCCCAGTGGAAGAAGGTCTCAGCTGGCCTAATGGAACATGGGCTTATCCGCCATTAATCTGCTCCCAGCTCTCTCTCTCTTTCTCTCTCTCCCTCACTCTCTGTCCTCTCCCCCTCCCACTATGTCTGTGTATCTGTCTCTCTCTCTCCCTCTTTCTCTGTCTCTGTCTCTCTCCCTGCTCCTGCTCTGTTTGTCTGTCTCTCCCACTCTCTTTCTCTGTATGTGTCTCTCCTTCCTTTTCCCTCTCCTTCTTTCTCTGTCTATCTCTCTCCATCTCCCTGTCTCTGTGTCTCTGTCTGTCTCTTTCTCTGTCTCTTTTCTCCCTCTTTCCCTCTTGCTCTCTCTGTCTCCTCCCCCTCTCACTGTCTGTCTATTTCTCTCTCCCCTTCTCTCTCTGTCTCTCCCTGTCTCTGTCTTTCTGTCCGTCTCTGTTTCTCTGTCTGTCTGTCTGTCTGTCTCCACCCTCATTCTCAAGCTGGAGGTAGGACTTAATTTAAACATCCCACCCTCGTTCCACAGACCATTCCTGAGAGGATCTGAGTTCCTTCCAGGTCAAGAAAAAGACAATACTTTCTCCTTCAAAAGTACATCACTTTTCCCTGCCTGCCAAGATCTGTCCGAAATCCTATTACATTTGTATTTTAGAAGGAAAAGTGTGGCCCAGATTGGTCATTTCCCCTTGGAACTCTTACAGTGTATGAACCATCCCTTTCTGTGAAACATAGTTTGGGAAATTCTGGATCAGCCACCTTTGAATAACAAATGCAGAGATTTGACAGTAAGGCTGGTGTTTGATTAAATATATTGTTATCGGTCTCCCTATCCACGCTCCCCCCAATTCCCCAACTTTCCCTCTAAGTAGAATTTGAGGACTAAACACCGTCAAGACAATTTGTTCCCTCCTTCCTCCAAACATAAGGATTTCTCCAGGGAATGGGGCCTAAAAAGCATGCCGCCTACTCAGGGAGGGCTGCTTAGCCTCCTGCTTCTGCCACTCACTGGACTGACCTTTGTCTGCACTTCCATGCCAGGCAGACATGATGCGAGTGAAATGTGGGTAAGAATCCCTTTGGGGCCACGTCTCTAATCTCCGAACATGAAGCTTTACTGTAAAAGGATCCACTCTGTTCTGAGCCTCTGCCCCTCCAGCCTCTCCTCCGCTGCCCAGGCATGGAGCATGAACTGAGAGCTGTCCACGTGAACGGTCGGCTCAGACAACCTGTCTCCAGCCTCACTCCCATCAGGCCTAGAAACCATGTGGAAGAAAGGAAACTTTCAAGAGGTTGCCATCGTTTGACATTTTGGCATCATTCTCTAAAATTGATTTTCAACAGTGGGGGGGGGAGGGGAAGGAGAGGAAGACAGAAATGTAACTTACATCGCCAATTTCCATGATAATAATTTCATCAATTTCTCAGAGGGAGGGATGGCCATGGCCAGAAGAAGAGCATGCCCAGTAGCCCTATTGACCAACCTGGTAGACAGAGCAAATGGATTCAATTCCTTTCTGCTTCTCCTTCCTTCCTCCTCTCCCTTTTGGTGATCAAGTCTCTCTGCTTCTGTACTAATGCAGAAGAATAAGGCTTGGATTTGTGATTTCCTTGGCAAATGGAATGCTTTCTACCAGTTCAGGGCCACCATTTCTCTACAACTTGTAGTCTTTGAAAATTGCCCAGAACATGAAGTTGAATGACTTGCCCAAGGTAATGGGTAATGAGTCAGAGGCAAGTTTTGAATTCATATCTTTCTGCCTTCAAAGTCAGCTTTCTATATCCTATTTCTGTACACTTCATGTGTATGAATTACAGAAAAAAGTGAATAGCATGTACTTCCTCTCTTCTATCCCTATAGCATTTAGATTTACAGATAAAGAAACTTAGAAATTGGAGGTTAAATGACTTGACCAAAATCATACAGCTAATAAATGTGAAAGTCAGAATCAGAATAAAGATTCTACTATAGCTAAATTTCTTAAGAGTTGAAAAATATTGGATCTTGATCAAGCATCTTCAATGTGTTCATTTCTGTAGGTACAAAATCAATTTTATTATACATAAAAGCATGGTGTCTTACATGGGGGACTCGGCCTAAGAATTATAGTTTACTTTTATATACTACTTTAAGGTTTGCAAAGTGCTTTACATATTATCTCATTTAATCCTCATAATAACTCTGGTGAGATGCAATTCTGAAGGACATGATAAAGAATGCTATCCACCTCTGGAGAAAGAACTGTTGGAGAAAGAATGCAGATGGAAGCATTTGACTTATCACTTGTTTATTTGGGTATAAGTTTTGGGGTTTGGATTTTATAAAATCATTTGCTTATAAAAATAAATAACATGGAAATATATTTTGGGTGATAATGCATGTATTACCCAGATTGAATTGCTTGTCATCTTCGTGGAGAACAGGGGAAAGAAGGGAAGAAGACAATTTGGATTAGAAAACTTTGGAAAACTCATGTGAAAATTTATTATTAAAATAAAAAAATTACAACAAACAATATCTGGTGGGGAAGTGCTATTATTATCCCCATTTTACAGATGAGGAAACTGAGACTGAAAGGAGTTTGTGGAAAGATTCAAACTAAGATCTTTCTGACTCCAAGTCCAGCCCCCTATCCATGATGCCACTTTGCTGCTCCTCAGAGACAGATGTGCTCTGTATACTAGACGCAGACCAACTAGACCAGTATTTTCTAAATAAACCTATCCATAGAACAAATAAAAGCATGCTTTAAATATATTTAAACAACAATAATAACCAACAAATATCAGTTTGAGGGCTATTAGTTGATTTTTCTTAAAAATATGTTCATGAGATTTCTTTTATCAAAACAGCTCTTATATAGCAACTTAACTATATCATAAATTGTTTATTATTTTATGGAAGAACTTCTAGAAGGAAAGGGTTCATTCTATATATTTATACATCTAGAGCTAGGAGTTTTAGTGTTTAGAGTTCCAGGTATAGAGTCAGGAAGATCTACATTCAAAACCATCCTCAGACACTTGTTAGCTATGACCCTGAATAAGTCATTTAATTTCTATTTGCCTTAGTGGCCTCATTTGCAAATGGGAACAAATATAGCACCTATCTCCTGAGATTGTTGTGAGGATCAAATGAAAAATTACATAGATATTTAACATAGTAACTGGCACATAGTAGGCACCATGTAAATGTTAGCTATTATTATTATTATTATAGTAAGATCTTGTTTTATATGAACTCAACACACAAAAATTCAGGTATACACAACTGGCAATCAGAAAAAATAAATGTAGAAAAATATTTAAACTAAAAAAAATTAATTTGGCACCAAATCCATACCATTTTCCCAAGCAATATAAAGTCTTGCAGTGGTTTGCCCAATCACACTCATTCTCACTCTGGGCAGCATTCATGTGAGTCATTACGTTGTTTTGCACCAAACAGCTCCTCCATCAGTCTTTGTCTGGAATTCTCCTTTGTAACAGCTCATGTCTGTCTGCATCAGAGCAGTGCTTCCCTTTTTTCCATTAATGCTATTTAGTTATTAATAATGTCCCCAAAGTAAAAGAGAAGTGATTCTGGTAAATGATAAACCTAAAAAAAGGGCTTACGGTGCCTCGGTGTATTTGTAGAAGAAAGAGTTATTAGATAATGGGGTTCAGTATTAGGCATGATTTTCAACTTATGTAAACTCAATGAACAAACTGGTCATATAAATGGGAGGTCCTACTGTATTGCCATTATTATTATTGCCAATAGGGAATGCAATGCTGTATCCATATTATACAAATTTTTTACACGTTTCCTGTTCTATATGTAGTTTCAGGACATTCCACAATTTGACAATTAATATTCGTGTGAGGGATTTAAGAAACATTACCCAGATACTCTTCTATTAAAAAGAAATATTGTAAACCCAGGAACTTAGAAACCAACCAAAAGGGTCAGGTGGATAGCTCAGTGGATAAAGAGCCAGGTGTGGAGACAGGAGGTCCTGGGTTCAACTCTGGCTTCACATACTTCCTAGCTGTGTGACTCTGGGCAAGTCATTTAGCCCTAATCGCCTAGCCTTAACTGCTCTTCTGTTTTGGAATTCATACTGGTATAAATTCTAAGACAGAAGATAGGGATTAAAAATAAAATAAAATAACCAAAGCTGGGAGAAAAGTGAACATTGTTAAAACTAAGGCAAATTCATCAGTTAAAGAAAGAGAGAGAGAGAGAGAGAGAGAGAGAGAGAGAGAGAGAGAGAGAGAGAGAGAGAGAGAGAGAGAGAGAGAACATAAGAGCTAGAAAAACGGACAGAGACAGACGCCAGGAACTCCTTCCTGGGTGGATACTCATAGACACCTTGAACTTTCCAGTTTGGTGTTAAAAGGAAAATTCTTTGTTTGGATTTTTACCCTAATTAAGAAAGCAAAACTCAGGAACGAGAGAATTATTTATTATATGTACATCAAAGTAGCAACATATCAAGGGGCTGGAGGTCAGTAAACGGCTTCATGTGGGCCAACTTTTATTAATAGCCTCAATAAAGAGATAAAGACAATTTGGATCAGTCCTCATCACCAGGCAGAGGTTGGGCCCTTGAATCTTCTCTTCCTCCCCAAGGTAGGAGTATTAGCATCTCAGGCAGGAGTACCTGACCAAGAGCAGGCAATGCAAAAAGCTGCAGACTCAGGGTCACCTTCTCTAAGAGAACTTTCCCCAGCACAGATTGACCATCAGGGCTGGGAACAATGGGTCACTGAGTCACCATAAGGGCTTGGTGTCATGCACTGGTGTTTAAAGCAAACAGAAACTTAGGAATTCCTAAAAATCCTTGCAGGTCACATGTTGATTTAAGAAACCATATATCAGCATTATCTGTGTTCTAATGGGTTTTAATTTATTTTGTTTAGTGTTTCCCAATTGCATTTTAATCTGATTCCAGTGGTACTCTGGAATTCTGTGTGATACCTCTTTTTTTTTTTTTATAGTGAATATTTGGACTCAGGAAGGTCCAGGTTGAAATGCTGTCTCATATCCTTTCTAATTGTATAATTTGAAGGGAGTATTTTACCTTTTCTGAGCCTCAGTTTACTTATCTGTAAAATAGACTCAATGGGCTTTAAATACCCTTCCAGCTCTTAAGCCTATGATCCCTACTATAACCCAACTCCTAGGTAATTATGTTTCTTTTAAAATCCTCATTGCACATGGATACTCATAGACTGACACATGCAAACCCCTCAAGCTTTCTCTCCCCAGCATATAGTGGTTACTAATTCCTCTCCTCTGAATTTCTTTGGAATGTGTTCCACACAACTAGCAACTTTTGTCCTGTATTTTACTTTGTTTCATAAATGTGAACTTCATTTATTGGACTAAATTGCTCATTCCTTGAAAACTTCCTTGAGAGGAGTTTTGCTTCTTAAAATCCTAGACTCCCTATTCTCTTTCCCCCCAAAATGGGATGGCTAGATGGCCCAGGAAATAGAGAGCTAGAGTTATAGCTGAGAGGACCTGGGTTCAGATCTGGCTTTAGACCGTTCCTAGCCATGTGACCCTGAACCAGTTACTTAACACCATTTGCCTAGCCTTTGCCTTTCTGTCTTAGACTTGTTACTAAAACAAAAAATAAGGGCTTAAAAAAATCCTGGCACATTACTAAGCACATTGATTTTACTCCATAAATACTTTTAGCGATACCTGTACCTATACACTACTATTCATCTATGTATATGTGAATCCCGTCCCTCCCTATTTCTCCCCTTTACCTTCAAGGCTCTCTAGCTTCCTATTAAATAACTTCCTTAATAGGTCTTGATCAATGACACATGTAAAACCCAAAGGAATTGAGTTGGCTATGGAATGGGGCTGGGGGGAGAGAAGGGAAAGAACATGAATCTTGTAATCATGAAAAATATTCAAAATTAATTAATTAAATAAAATTTTCCAAATTCAAAAAAATAAATGATTTCCTTTTTAGGTAACATTCAGAAGCTAGGTAATAGTCATTTATTGGTTCATTCATTCAAGGAAACATTTATTAAGGGTTCCATACAGCTGAGTATACAAAAATAAAATTAAAAAACAATTTTTTACCCTCAAATAATTTACATTCTGGGCAGGTAGATAGCACAAAGAATAGAGTTCTGAGCCTAGAGTCAGGAAGACTCATCTTTCTGAGTTCAAATCTGACCTCAGAAACTTGTCAGCTGTATGAGCTGAGCCAGTCACTTCATTGTTTGTCTCAGTTTCCTCATCTGCAAAATGAGCTGGAGAAGGAAATGGCAAGCCACTCCAGTATCTTTGCCAAGAAAGCCCCAAATGAAGTCACAAAGAATCAGACATGACTGAAAAGAACTGAACAACTTCCATTCTCCTGGGGCAGCGGGTAGATGGAAGGGTGGGAATAGAACTTTTATATAGATAAACAGAGGACAATTTGGCAAGGGAGAGAATCAGTAGATAACTCCTGAGATCAGGAAAGACTTCTCAGAGGAGGTGGCCTTGAAGAAAGCTAGAGAGTCTTGGAAGCAGAAGTGAGGAAGATCAGCTTTCTATACCCACAGATGGGCCCCCAGTAATGTACATATATACACACATACATCATATGTGTTTATATGCATATGTATAGGTATGTGTGTATACACACGTGCATATAGAAAGTAGAGTTGGATTCCTTTTTGCCATAAAGGTGGGGGGAGGAAACTGCTGCACATCCATCAGACAGGGAAAAATGATTTTTTAAAAATATATGGCAGAGGGAGGAGGGGTACTTTGGTGAGATTGTGTTGAATGCAGGGAAAGTAGGTCAGGAACAGGCAGCAGGCAGGATGCTCTAAGGGGAGGGAATCCATTTCATCAAAGTCTTCGGTGGCAGTCCGGAATTGAAGACCTCCGAGATCTCTCAGAAGATGATTGTTTCCCTTTGTTTTTCAGTATATATTTTTAGATCCCCAGCCCTCTCCTACCTCCTCTCGACTGCTTTTAGAGTTTCCTTACATCCCCCCCCCCCCCTCAGAGTCCAACGCCACCCACCCAGGCGATACCGCATCCATATTAATAGGATTTTTTACCCCTTTGCTGTTCTGTATGTAGTTTGAGGACATATTCCGCAGGGAACGTCATTTATTCCAAGGTTAGAGGATTAATATTCATGAGAGCACCTCATTAAGAAAGCATAATGAGGTGTTCTCCTGTTCCTCGTTCGAACTTCATAATAGTATTTAACTCTAAGTGGTTGGGGACACGTTTTCAAAAACATATTCCAGAGTCTCTCTAATAGTGTCACTTGAGTTCCCAAGATCATAATCACAGCCTGAGCTGTTCTTGTCGACTGGTCCTGAACTCTCCGGGGTTGGCCTTCCTTTAATGGCAAAGGAAGAGGAGCAGGGGCCAGGAGACTGAGGAAGGAGGCAGAGCTCTGACTCCGCGTTTAATTACCTTTGATAAACATGCAGGGAGCTTCTCACAGATGCTGCAGAGGGATTTTTAGCCCAGCTCAAGATTTTCTGCAATCCTTGTTCCTTCTCCGTTTATCTTTGTCCTACCTCAGCACTACAAGCTTGAATAAGATAGGAGGCCTCATTCCCTTTTATAATGCCTTCCATTAAGAGGGCAGATGGATGATAAGTATGTTTTCATGCAAATACTATAGAATTAATTATTCTTTTTTAGTTATTTTTTTCAGGCCTCTCTCCCTTTTTATGACCCCTTTTTGGGATTCTTGACAAAGAAAGTGGAGTAGTTTGCTCTTTCCTTCTCCAGATCATTTAACATATGAGTAAACTGAAGCAAACTGGGATAAGTGTCTTGCCGGGGGGTCACACAACTAGTAAGTGTGAGGCTAGTTTTGAACTCAGAGCTTCCTGACTCCAGCCAGACCTGGTACTTTATCTTCTGAGGCAAATAATAAATTATTAATCAGATTAAAAGCTAACATTTCTATAATGCTTTAAGGTTTTCCTATATTATCTCACAGCAACACTGAGAAGTTGATGCTGTCATCACACTTATTTTATAGATGAAGAAACTGAAGTAGACAAGTTAAATTACTTGTCTAGACTTACATAACTGCTAAGTATCTGAGGCAAGATTTGAACTGAGGTGTGTCCCAGCTCCAAGTCTAGCACTCAACCCACTAGGTGAACCTATGGCACATATGCCAGAGGGGCACTCAGAGCCCTCTCTGTGGGCACACACATCATCACCCCAGCACAGAGTTTACCAGAATTTGTTACTAGAAAGCCAGAGGGATGGGGGGCCAGGATACCCCCTTCCCTACTCCATGGGTATCTGAGAATATTTCTCACATTCCCTACCCCTCTAAAAGATTTGCTATCACTACACTAAGTGGAAAGCTAGCTGCTCCATGAATCTCCTTGTTCTTCCAAAGGCTGAACAGCAATTCCAGTTATGGTTGTTATGGAGCCTATCTGTGTTGGTAAAGATGTCAGAGTCCTTTGCCCTCTAGGCTTGACAAGCATTTACTAGAATCTCTGAAGTAATCAGAATGCTTTAAGATCATGAGTTCATAGTAGCCTTTTTGTGTGTGTCATGGAGCCCTTTGGCAGTCTGATGAAACATAGATTTCTTCTCAGAATCATGTGTTTAAATGCATAAAATCAAATACTTGTGATTCAAAGAAGGAAACCATTATATTGAAATAGTTGTCAAAATATTTTTAAGATAATAATTTCATGAACTCCAAGTTTAAGAATCTCTGATGATGGATCTCTCTCAACAGGAGATGATGAAAATTCAGTTCTGACCCGCCTTAGTGCAACTTAAAACTGAAATCAATGAGGTGTGACAAATGGAATAATCTATATAAAGTCTTTGGAAATGTTAAACTACTTTATAAATGCTAGCTGTTGTCGTCGTTACCATTAATAGGAGCAAACTCTATAAGGGGAGCTTAGTTTCAGTAGCCCTAGGAGAATTAAACCTATAAGGATTGACTAGAACCTACCAGACCAAGCAGCAATTTGACTTAAAATATCTGACCTTCTCTGTGGCTTAGTGGATAGAAAATCAGTTCTAGATCCTGGAGTTGCTGGGTTCAAATCAAATATATAGTATTGATTCTAAGATGGAAGGTCAGGGTTTTAAAAATTAATAAATAAATAAATAAATAAAATACCTGACCTTGAGTTAAGAAGGTCCTAAGTGACCAAAATGTTGCACATGATATTATAAATCAGTCTATCAAGACTGCCTAATTCTAGAGGGCAGCAGGGTGTTTCAATGGATTAAGAGCCAGGCATATAGATGAGAGTTCTGAGTTCAAATCTAACAAGAAGGAAAGAAAGAAAGAAGGAAAGAAGGAAAGAAGGAAAGAAGAAGGAAGAGGAAAGAAGGAAGAAGAAGGAAAGAAGGAAAGAAAGAAGGAAAGAAGGAAGAAGGAAAGAAGAAGAAGGAAGAAGGAAAGAAAGAAGGAAAGAAGGAAAGAAAGAAAGAAGGAAAGAAAGAAGGAAAGAAGAGAAAGAAAGAAAGAAAGAAGAAAGAAAGAAAGAAAGAAAGAAGAAGAAGAAAGAAAGAAAGAAAGAAAGAAAGGAAAGAAAGGAAAGAAAGAAAGAAAGAAAGAAAGAAAAGAAAGAAAGAAAGAAAGAAAGAAAGAAAGAAAGAAAGAGAAAGAAAGAAAGAAAGAAAGAAGAGAAAGAAAGAAGAAGAAGAAAGAAAGAAAGAAGAAAGAAAGAAAGAAGAAAGGAAAGAAAGAAGAAAGAAAGAAAGGAAGAAGAAGAAGAAGGAAGGAAGGAAGGAAGGAAGGAAGGAAGGAAGGAAGGAAGAAGGAAGGAAGGAAGGAAGGAAGGAAGGAGAGGAAGGAAGAAAGAAAGAAAGAAAGAAAGAAAGGAAGAAAGGAAGAAAGGAAGAAAGGAAGAAAGGAAGAAAGGAAGAAAGGAAGAAAGGAAGAAGAAGAAAGAAAGAAAGAGAAAGAAAGGAAAGGAAAGAAAGAAAGAAAGAAGAAAGAAAGAAAGAAAGAAAGAAAGAAAGAAAGAAAGAAAGAAAGAAAGAAAGAAAGAAAGAAAGGAAGGAAGGAAAGAAAGGAAGGAAGGAAGGAAGGAAGGAAGGAAGGAAGGAAGGAAGGAAGGAAGGAAGGAAGGAAGGAAGGAAGGAAGGAAGGAAGGAAGGAGGAAGGAAGGAAGGAAAGGAAGGAAGAAAACTGCCTAATTCTAGATGCAGAAACACAAGAGAAATGATTCAAACATCTAGTAGGAGGATCCTTGGATTTGCAGTCAATCAATCAATTAATGAATAAACAACCAGAATTAAGGGTGAGTGGATGGTTATCCAGTTTTTCAATGCTCAAAGGAGTGGGATCTAACTCTTGTTATCTTTACCTAGGGCACCTAGCATTATTGTGGAGAACACAAGGGTGCTCCTTAAATATTGGTTAATGGTGTCACAATACAGGGAGTAGCAGGTTAGATGAAGAGTAAATAACACTTGCATCAGCTTGGGTGGAGCTTTAATTACCTGTAACTGAATTCTTGTCATTATTTTTGCTCAGTCTTGATGTGTGAATGCTGGTGGAGTCACCCATTGGAGCCTGAATGGCATATTGTCACCAAGGCATTAGATTAGTTATTGACAAGAGTCACTCAGGGGCAATGCTGAGTTGTGAGTGGTCTATGTGTTATTCCTGCTGATGCAAACTTACTATGAGGGCGATGCCTGCTTGTTGCTTGAGCTCCCAGCTGCTCCCAGCTGTTGGGTGGCTGTGGACTTGGCTAGAAAGACAATTCAGGAAATTTCCAAGCATAGTTGCCACTGCCACCCATCTGGCAGATGCTTGAATATTTTCCAATTCTATTAGATCAGTACAGCAGTAGAGAACATGCTTCAGACAATGTAGCTGTCACAATAGGGGGGTTATCTGGCAGGCAGACTAGAGAACAAAGACAATGCAACTGGTGAGAAGATAGAGAGAGCAGTCCAGGAGAGACTAGAAGGAGAAAGAAATGAAAAGAGATGATAAGATAATTATGTTAACCCCTAAATTATTGGAGTCACTTCCTAAGAAGAATATTTCAGTATGATGCAAGTCATTACAATGGAGTTCCTGGATATCATATTCCTTTTAGAAGGATTTTCCCCCCCCAGCTATCTGCTCTTGCCCAACCACTATTATCTCCCCCTGTATTGTTTTCTCTCAGTCATCTGTAGTTTATGTTCAAACACTCATTTAAAACAATGGGGGCGACTTCCGGTTAAGATGGCGGCTTAGAGAAAGCTAAAGCTCAGATCTCCGGAAAACCCTTCCCAACCGATCTCAAACGATAAGCTCCTAAGGCGCCGAAATTCAAAACGATCAACAGCACAGACCCTGGGAACCCTCCTCCTGGACCTGGACCCGGTTCAAAAGGTACGGCTCCCCTTAAAAGCCAGAACCCGAGATCACTCGGACCTCAGGGGTAGGAGCGCAGAGTCCAAGGCTCCCGGAAGCCGCAGCCCGGCTGGGCTCAGAGAGCAGAACCCTCAGGGCCTTCTACAGTCCCGGTGAAAGTTACTGCCTGGGGCTTCCGCTGCAGAGAGCTGGTCGAACAACAGCAACCCCTCAGGGCGGGCAAGACAGCCTCACGGGCTGGATCCTGCTATCCAAGTCTCAGTGAAAGTCCTTGCCCTCAGAGCTTGGGCTAGCTGCAGCCCATCCCCCCGCAGGCTGACGAAACAGCCTCACGGCCAGCGATTCTGAAGGCAACTTCCGGAAAGCGAGCCGGGGGGGAGAGTGTGGCCTCGTGGTCCGACCCTTCCATTCCAGTTCCAGTGAGGCATATTCAGTTTAACCCAGGGAAAGCTCATAGAACTATCTGCCCAGGACTGCCTCTGAACACCAGACAGAGGCAAGAAAAACTAATCCTCCACATTCAGAAATGGCAAACTCCACAGAACCACAGAAGCCCCAAAATACCAAGAAAAATAAGAAGAAAGGGCGACTTTGGACACATTCTATGGAGCCAAAACACAAAATACAGAGCAGACAGAAGATAATATAAAAGAAAATGCTCCAAAACCTTCCAAAGGAAATGGAAACTCTCCACAAACCTATGAAGATTTGAATCAGAAATGACCAAAAAGATGGAAGCCTTCTGGGAGGAAAAGTTGGAAATAATGCAAAAGAAATTCACGCATCTACAAAACCAGTTTGACCAAACTGTAAAAGAAAACCAGGCTTTAAAGGCCAGAATCAGGCAGCTGGAAGACAACAATCGTGTAAAAGAGCAAGAATCAATAAAGCAAAGCCAAAATACCAAGAAATTAGAAGAGAACATAAAATATCTCACCGACAAGGTGATAGATCTGGAAAATAGGGGGAGAAGGGATAATTTAAGAATAATTGGACTCCCAGAAAAGCCAGAAATAAACACCAAACTGGACATGGTGATACAAGATATAATCAAAGAAAATTGCCCAGAGATTCTAGAACAAGGGGGCAATACAGCCACTGACAGAGCTCACAGAACACCTTCTACACTAAACCCCAAAAGACAACTCCCAGGAATGTAATTGCCAAATTCCAAAGCTATCAAACAAAAGAAAAAATCCTACAGGAAGCCAGAAAAAGACAATTTAGATATAAAGGAATGCCAATCAGGGTCACCCAAGACCTTGCAAGTTCTACTCTGAATGATCGTAAGGCATGGAACATGATCTTCAGAAAGGCAAGAGAGCTGGGTCTCCAACCAAGAATCAGCTACCCAGCAAAACTGACTATATACTTCCAAGGGAAAGTATGGGCATTCAACAAAATAGAAGACTTCCAACTTTTTGCAAAGAAAAGACCAGAGCTCTGTGGAAAGTTTGATACCGAAAATCAAAGAGCAAGGAATACCTGAAAAGGTAAATATTAAGGAAAGGGGAAAATGTTATCTTCTTCTTTAACTCAAACTCTCTTCTATAAGGACTACATTTATATCAACCTATGTATACTAACATGTGGGGAAAATGTAATGTATAAATAGGGGGTAAAGAAAGACCAAATAGAATAATCATTCTCACACAAAGATTCACATGGGAAGGGGAGGGGAAGAAAACTCCTATAAGAAGGAGAGGAAGAGGGGGGGGGGTTACTTAAACCTCAATCTCAGGGAAATCAGCTCTGAGAGGGAAAAACATCCAGATCCATTGGGATCTTGAATTCTATCTTACCCAACAAGGGTAAGGAGAAGGGGAAACCAAGGGGGGGAGGGGGAGAGGGAGAACAAAAAGGGAGGGAAAGAGAGGGGGGAGGGGGAGGGAACAAAAAGGGAGGGACTAAAAAGGGAAACATCAAGGGAGGGGACAAGGGGGACTGTTTCAAAGTAAATCACTGGACTAAAAGGTAGAGCCGAAGAAGAAAAGGTTAGAATTAGGGAAGGCAATCAAAATGCCAGGGAGTCCACAAATGACAATCATAACTTTGAACGTGAATGGGATGAACTCACCCATAAAACGTAGACGAATAGCAGAATGGATTAGAATCCAAAACCCTACCATATGTTGTCTTCAAGAAACACACATGAGGCGGGTTGACACCCACAAGGTCAGAATTAAAGGATGGAGTAAGACCTTCTGGGCTTCAACTGATAGAAAGAAGGCAGGAGTGGTAATCATGATATCTGATAAAGCCAATGCAAAAATAGACCTGATCAAAAGGGATAGGGAAGGTAATTATATTTTGTTAAAAGGGACTATAGACAATGAGGAAATATCATTAATCAATATGTATGCACCAAATAATATAGCACCCAAATTTCTAATGGAGAAACTAGGAGAATTTAAGGAAGAAATAGACAATAAAACCATACTAGTGGGAGACTTAAACCAACCATTATCAAATTTAGATAAATCAAATCAAAAAATAAATAAGAAAGAGGTAAAAGAAGTGAATGAAATCTTAGAAAAATTAGAATTAATAGACATATGGAGAAAAATAAATAGGGATAAAAAGGAATACACCTTCTTCTCAGCACCACATGGCACATTCACAAAAATTGACCATACATTAGGTCACAGAAACATAGCACACAAATGCAGAAAAGCAGAAATAATGAATGCAGCCTTCTCAGATCACAAGGCAATAAAAATAATGATTAGTAATGGTACATGGAAAACCAAATCTAAAACCAATTGGAAATTAAACAATATGATACTCCAAAACCGTTTAGTTAAAGAAGAAATCATAGAAACAATTAATAATTTCATCAAGGAAAATGACAATGGCGAAACATCCTTTCAAACCTTTTGGGATGCAGCCAAAGCGGTAATCAGAGGTAAATTCATATCCCTGAATGCTTATATTAACAAACAAGGGAGAGCAGAGATCAATCAATTGGAAATGCAAATGAAAAAACTGGAAAGCGATCAAATTAAAAACCCCCAGCAGAAAATCAAATTAGAAATCCTAAAAATTAAGGGAGAAATTAATAAAATCGAAAGTGATAGAACTATTGATTTAATAAATGAGACAAGAAGCTGGTACTTTGAAAAAACAAACAAAATAGACAAGGTACTGGTCAATCTAGTTAAAAAAAGGAAGGAAGAAAAGCAAATTCACAGCATTAAAGATGAAAAGGGGGACAGCACCTCCAATGAGGAGGAAATTAAGGCAATCATTAGAAATTACTTTGCCCAACTATATGGCAATAAATACACCAATTTAGGAGAAATGGATGAATATATACAAAAATACAAACTGCCTAGACTAACAGAAGAGGAAATAGAATTCCTAAATAATCCCATATCAGAAATTGAAATCCAACAAGCCATCAAAGAACTTCCTAAGAAAAAGTCCCCAGGGCCTGATGGATTCACCTGTGAATTCTATCAAACATTCAGAGAACAGTTAATCCCAATACTATACAAACTATTTGACATAATAAGCAAAGAGGGAGTTCTACCAAACTCCTTTTACGACACAAACATGGTACTGATTCCAAAACCAGGCAGGTCAAAAACAGAGAAAGAAAACTATAGGCCAATCTCCCTAATAAATATAGATGCAAAAATCTTAAATAGGATACTAGCAAAAAGACTCCAGCAAGTGATCAGAAGGATCATTCACCATGATCAAGTAGGATTCATACCAGGGATGCAGGGCTGGTTCAACATTAGGAAAACCATCCACATAATTGACCACATCAACAAGCAAACTAGCAAGAATCACATGATTATTTCAATAGTTGCAGAAAAAGCCTTTGATAAAATACAACACCCATTCCTATTAAAAACACTAGAAAGCATAGGAATAGAAGGGTCATTCCTAAAAATAATAAACAGTATATATCTAAAACCAACAGCTAATATCATCTGCAATGGGGATAAACTAGATGCATTCCCAATAAGATCAGGAGTGAAACAAGGATGCCCATTATCACCTCTACTATTTGACATTGTACTAGAAACACTAGCAGTAGCAATTAGAGAAGATAAAGGAATTGAAGGCATCAAAATAGGCAAGGAGGAGACCAAGCTATCACTCTTTGCGGATGACATGATGGTCTACTTAAAGAATCCTAGAGACTCAACCAAAAAGCTAATTGAAATAATCAACAACTTTAGCAAAGTTGCAGGATACAAAATAAACCCACATAAATCATCAGCTTTTCTATATATCTCCAACACAGCTCAGCAGCAAGAACTAGAAAGAGAAATCCCATTCAAAATCACCTTAGACAAAATAAAATACCTAGGAATCTACCTCCCGAGACAAACACGGGAACTATATGAACACAACTACAAAACACTCGCCACACAACTAAAACTAGACTTGAACAAATGGAAAAACATTAACTGCTCATGGATAGGACGAGCCAATATAATAAAAATGACCATCCTACCCAAACTTATTTATCTATTTAGTGCCATACCCATTGAACTACCAAAATACTTCTTCACTGATTTAGAAAAAACCATAACAAAGTTCATTTGGAAGAACAAAAGATCAAGGATATCCAGGGAAATAATGAAAAAAAACACATATGATGGGGGCCTTGCAGTCCCTGACCTAAAACTATATTACAAAGCAGCAGTCATCAAAACAATTTGGTACTGGCTAAGAAACAGAAAGGAAGATCAGTGGAATAGACTGGGGGAAAGCGACCTCAGCAAGACAGTATACGATAAACCCAAAGATCCCAGCTTTTGGGACAAAAATCCACTATTCGATAAAAACTGCTGGGAAAATTGGAAGACAGTGTGGGAGAGACTAGGAATAGATCAACACCTCACACCCTACACCAAGATAAATTCAAAATGGGTGAGTGACTTAAACATAAAGAAGGAAACCATAAGTAAATTGGGTAAACACAGAATAGTATACATGTCAGACCTTTGGGAGGGGAAAGGCTTTAAAACCAAGCAAGATATAGAAAGAATCACAAAATGTAAAATAAATAATTTTGACTACATCAAACTAAAAAGCTTTTGTACAAACAAAACCAATATAACTAAAATCAGAAGGGAAACAACAAATTGGGAAAAAATCTTCATAGAAACCTCTGACAAAGGTTTAATTACTCATATTTATAAAGAGCTAAATCAATTGTACAAAAAATCAAGCCATTCTCCAATTGATAAATGGGCAAGGGAAATGGATAGGCAGATCTCAGATAAAGAAATCAAAACTATTAACAAGCACATGAAGAAGTGTTCTACATCTCTTATAATCAGAGAGATGCAAATCAAAACAACTCTGAGGTATCACCTCACACCTAGCAGATTGGCTAACATAACAGCAAAGGAAAGTAATGAATGCTGGAGGGGATGTGGCAAAATAGGGACATTAATTCATTGCTGGTGGAGCTGTGAACTGATCCAACCATTCTGGAGGGCAATTTGGAACTATGCCCAAAGGGTGCTAAAAGAATATCTACCCTTTGACCCAGCCATAGCACTGCTGGGTCTGTACCCCAAAGAGATAATGGACACAAAGACTTGTACAAAAATATTCATAGCTGTGCTCTTTGTGGTGGCCCAAAACTGGAAAATGAGGGGATGCCCATCAATTGGGGAATGGCTGAACAAACTGTGGTATATGTTGGTGATGGAGTACTATTGTGCTAAAAGGAATAATAAAGTGGAGAAGTTCCATGGAGACTGGAACAACCTCCAGGAAGTGATGCAGAGCGAGAGGAGCAGAACCAGGAGAACATTGTACACAGAGACAAACACACTGTGGTATCATCGAACGTAATGGACTTCTCCATTGGTGGTGGTGTAATGTCCCTGAACAACTTGCAGGGACCCAGGAGAAAAAAACACCATTCATAAGCAAAGGATAAACTATGGGAGTGGAAACACCGAGAAAAAGCAACTGCCTGAATACAGAGGTTGAGGGGACATGACAGAGGATAGACTCTAAATGAACACTCTAGTGCAAATACTATCAACAAAGCAATGGGTTCAAATCAAGAAAACATCTAATGCCCAGTGGACTTACGCGTCGGCTATGGGGGGTGGGGGGGGGGGAGGAAAAGAAAATGATCTATGTCTTTAACGAATAATGCTTGGAAATGATCAAATAAAATATATTTAAAAAAAAAACAATGGGAGGACTGCCTGAGAGAGAAAATCAGATCAATTCCTAAATCAAGATTTTGGTCCAGGTGGTAGAAGGCAGAAATAAGCAGGGATGATACAATGACTTTCTAGTTCATAACCTTTTATAAAATTGAAAGAGCTGCAGATTAGGCTCAGGATTGTCTTTATCATATTTTTCAGTGGAATGGCCTAGAACCTACATCTGACCACCCAAACCATAACGTACCTACTGTGTAAAAGTCAAGGCATGCTAACTGTCATAGAGACATAGATAGAGACTATGTCAAAGGTAAGAGGGGACTAAATTATGACAGGCGTTGAATTCCAGAGCAGTTTATATTGCTTCTGGAGGCAACAGGAAGCCAGTGGATTTTATTGAGTAGGGGAATGACCTAATTGGACCTGTGTTTTAGGAAGATCACTCTTGTGACCAACTTGAAGATAGATTAGAGTAGGGAGAGTCTCAAGGCAGGGACACCCAAAAGCTATGGCAATGATCCAGATGTGAAGTGATAACGACTTGGACAAGAGTGGTGGCAGTATCAGAGGAAAGAAGGGGGTATATTGAAGATATGTTACAAAGGTGAAATCAATAGTCCTTCAAGAAAGATTAGATAAAGTGGGGTGGCATGGGGGTGGTAGAGAGAGTGAGGAATCCAGGGTGACTCCTAGGTTGTGATATTCTGTAGCTTCTAAGAACTTAACTCTTAATTCTTCTAAGAATTTAACTCTAGACTTCCGGGTAAACATGGCTGCAATTTGGATGTGACTCGCTTCCCCTCCCCGGCACCGAACGAAATAGACTACCTCAAAAGAGCATAAAAATTACCTTTGGAAGAACAGAGGGACTCCCCAGTAACCCACAGAAATGAAGGTATGTGAGGTTTGAACATTTCCACACTATAAGGAGGAGGAAAAGCTCACACAAAAACGTGAACTGAGCCTCCCCTCTCCCCCCCACCAAACCAGAGTAAGCTATCAGAGTGCTCACTGGGACAGCGAGTGAGTGAGGAGCATCTCTGTCTGGGGGGGCACACCAGGGTCCTTGGGATCTAAAGACTGCAAGGAAACAACTCTCAGGGCGGTTTCACGGGAAAATCCTGCGATGAGCAAAGGGGTGGCCGTGCTGAGAGGTTGAACTGAGCAAAGGGGCGCTGAGAGGCTGCGCTGAGCAAAGGGGTGGAGGCGCTGAGAGGCTGCGCTGAGCAAAGGGGTGCTGAAAGGCTGCATTGAGCAAAGGGGAACTGAAAGTCTGTGCTGAGCAAAGGGGCAACCGCGCTGAGAGGCTGTGCTAAGCAAAGGGGAGGCTGCGCTGAGAGTCTGTGCTGAGCAAAGGAGCTGCTGTGCAGAGCACAGGGACCTGCACTCTAAGAAACCTCAGAGGCTGGGAAGAACTAGTCTAAGGCAACGTAAATTCACAGAAAACCCGCCCACATCACCCAGACCCCAGACCGAAACAGAAAGTGGAATAAAACCACCAAAGGGATGGCTCACATGTCCCAAAATCAAGCCTCCAAGAAGAAGGGGGGGGGGGGGTAGTGACTATTGAAAAACTTTTATGGAGGAAGTACCCAAGGAAAAGAAGAGAATGAGGATGAAATCCAAACAAAATCAGAACATGTCTCCCAAAATGGAAACTATCCACAAGCTCTGGAAGATCTCAAACTAGAGCTTGCCCAAAAGATGGAAAACTTTTGGGGGAAAAATGGGAGAAAGAGATCAGCAGTCTGATAGATAAGACTTCACAATTGGAGAAGGAGATGGAAGCATCAAATAGAAGGGCAGACAAAGCTGAAAAGCAAAACCAATCCCTAATGACCAGAATTAAGCAAATGGAAGACAACAAGATTACAAAACCGCAAGAATCAATAAAGCAAAGCCAAAAAATTAATGAATTAGAAAAAACATGAAATATCTCACTGAAAAAGTCACAGACTTGGAAAACAGAGGAAGAAGAGACAACCTCAGAATTATTAGTCTCCCTGAAAAACCAGAGATAAACAAAAAACATCAATGCTATTCTACAGGAGATTATAGAAGAAAATTGCCCACATGTTCTGGAGCAAGGGGGCAAAATAGAAATAGAAAGGGTTCATAGAACACCCTCTATGCTAAATCCCCAAAAGACAACCCCCAGGAATGTAATTGCCAAATTCAAGAGCTTCCAAGAAAAGGAGAAAATCCTACAAGATGCCAAGAAGAGGAGCTTCAGATATAGGGGGGCTCCCATAAGGATCACACAGGACTTAGCAGCTAACGCACTAAGAGACCACAAAGCATGGAACACGATATTTAGAAAGGCAAGAGAGCTGGGTCTCCAACCAAGAATCAACTACCCAGCAAAACTGACTATATACTTCCAGGGGAAAGTATGGGCATTCAACAACATAAAAGATTTCCAAGCATTTGCTAAGAAAAGACCAGAACTTAGTGGAAAATTTGACATCCAATCACAGAAAGCAAGAGAAACATGAAAAGGTAAATATGAAAGAAAGGGAAAAGGAGATTAATCTTATCTTTTTAAGTCAAACTCTCTTCTATAAGGATTACATTTATATAAAATTATATATATTAATATGTGGGGAAAATGTATTGTTTAACTCTCAAAAATTGTATGCATCATAAGAGTAGTTAGAAGAATCATACATAGGGAAAGATTGGGGCATCAAGATTTGGTGAAAGGGGGGCAAAGAAAGAAAAAGGGAGGGGGGATTCATCAATAATACTAACATTTACTTCAAGAAATGGGGGGGGGGGGGACCAAATAGAATAATCTTTCCCATACAAAGATACACATGGGAAGGGGAGGGGAAGAACTCTGATATGAGAAGAAGAGGAAGAGAGCGTGAAGTGGTATTACTTAAACCTTACTCTCAGTGAAATCAAATCTGAGAGGGAAGAACATCTAGATCCAGTGGGATCCTGAATTCTATTTTATCCAACAGGGTAAGAAAGAAAGGAAAATCAAGGAGGGGGAGGGGGAGGAAGTATATAAAGGGAGGGAAGGAGAGAGGGGAGGGGAAGGGAGCATAGAAAGGGAGGGGCTAGAAAGGGAAGCATATCAAGGGAGGGGACTAGGGGGACTGAACTAAAGTAAATCACTGGTTCAAAAGGATATAGCTAAAGAAGAAAGGTCAGAACTAGGGGAAGTTATCAAAATGCCAGGGAATCCACAAATGACAATCATAACTTTGAACGTGAATGGGATGAATTCACCCATAAAACGTAGACAAATAGCAGATTGGATTAGAACCCAAAACCCTACCATTTGTTGTCTTCAAGAAATACACATGAGGCAGGTTGATACTCACAAGGTTAGAATTAAAGGTTGGAGTAAGACCTTTTGGGCCTCAACTGATAGAAAGAAGGTAGGAGTTTCAATCATGATATCTGACAAAGCCAAAGCAAAAATAGACTTAATCAACAGGGATAGGGAAGGTAAATATATTCTGTTAAAAGGGAGTATAGACAATGAGGAAATATCACTAATCAACATGTATGCACCAAATGGTATAGCATCCAAATTCTTAATGAAGAAACTAGGAGAATTGAAGGAAGAAATAGACAATAAAACCATACTAGTGGGAGACTTAAACCAACCATTATCAAATTTAGATAAATCAAATCAAAAAATAAATAAGAAAGAGGTAAAAGAGGTGAATGAAATCTTAGAAAAATTAGAGTTAATAGACATATGGAGAAAAATAAATAGGGACAAAAAGGAATACACCTTCTTCTCAGCACCACATGGCACATTCACAAAAATAGATCATACACTAGGTTACAGAAACATGGCACTCAAATGCAGAAAAGCAGAAATAATAAATGCAACCTTTTCAGATCATAAAGCAATAAAAATATTGATTGGAAAGGGTACATGGAGAGCCAAATCAAAAATTAATTGGAAATTAAATAATATGATACTCCAAAATCGGTTAGAGAAGAAATCATAGAAACAATTAATAATTTACTTGAAGAAAATGACAATGGTGAGACATCCTTTCAAACCCTATGAGACACAGCCAAAGATGTACTTAGAGGAAAATTCATATCCCTGAGTGCATATATTAACAAATTAGGGAGGGCAGAGATCAATCAATTGGAAGTGCAAATCAAAAAACTTGAGAACGAACAAATTAAAACCCCCCAGAAGAAAACTAAACTAGAGATCCTAAAAATTAAGGGAGAAATTAATAAAATTGAAAGTGATAGAACTATTGCATTAATAAAAAAGACTAGAAGCTGGTACTTTGAAAAAACAGACAAAATAGACAAAGTACTAGTCAATCTAATTAAAAAAAGGAAAGAAGAAAGGCAAATTAACAGCATCAAGGATGAAAAGGGGGACATCACCTCCAACGAAGAGGAAATTAAGGCAATCATTAAAAACTACTTTGCCCAACTATATGGCAATAAATATACCAACCTAGGTGATATGGATGAATATCTACAAAAATATAAATTGCCTAGACTAACAGAAGAAGAAATAGATTTCTTAAATAATCCCATATCAGAAACAGAAATCCAACAGGCCATCAAAGAACTTCCTAAGAAAAAATCCCCAGGGCCTGATGGATTCACCAGTGAATTCTATTAAACATTCAATGAACAACTAACCCCAATACTATACAAACTATTTGACATAATAAGCAAAGAGGGAGTTCTACCAAACTCCTTTTATGACACAAACATGGTACTAATTCCAAAACCAGGTAGGCCAAAAACAGAGAAAGAAAATTATAGACCAATCTCCCTAATGAATATAGTTGCAAAAATCTTAAATAGGATACTAAGAAAAAGACTCCAGCAAGTGATCAGAAGAGTCATTCACCATGATCAAGTAGGATTTATACCAGGGATACAGGGCTGGTTCAATATTAGGAAAACCATCCACATAATTGAGCACATCAATAAGCAAACCAACAAAAATCACAAGATTATTTCAATAGACGCAGAAAAAAGCCTTTGATAAAATACAACACCCATTCCTATTAAAAACACTAGAAAGCATAGGAACAGAAGGGTCGTTCCTAAAAATAATAAACAGTATATATCTAAAACCATCAGCCAATATCATCTGCAATGGGGATAAACTAGAGGCATTCCCATTAAGATCAGTAGTGAAATAAGGATGCCCATTATCACCTCTATTATTTGACATTGTACTAGAAACACTAGCAGTAGCAATTAGAGAAGAAAAAGAAATTGAAGTCATTAAAATTGGCAATGAGGAGACCAAGTTATCACTCTTTGTGGATGACATGATGGTCTACTTAAAGAATCCTAGAGATTCAACCAAAAAACTAATTGAAATAATCAACAACTTTAGCAAAGTTGCAGGATACAAAATAAACCCACATAAGTCATCAGCATTTCTATATATCTCCAACACAGCTCAGCAGCAAAAACTAGAAAGAGAAATCCCATTCAAAATCACCTTAGACAAAATAAAATACCTAGGAATCTACCTCCCAAGACAAACACAGGAACTATATGAACACAACTACAAAACACTCTCCACACAACTAAAACTAGACTTGAACAATTGGAAAAACATTAACTGCTCATGGGTAGGCCAAGCCAATATAATAAAAATGACCATCCTACCTAAACTCATCTATCTATTTAGTGCCATACCCATGGATCTTCCAAAAAAAATTTTAATGATCTAGAAAAAACCATAACAAAGTTCATTTGGAAGAACAAAGGATCAAGGATATCCAGGGAAATAATGAAAAAAAATACAAAGGAAGGGGGCCTTGCAGTCCCAGATCTCAGACTATATTATAAAGCAGCAGTCATCAAAACAATTTGGTACTGGCTAAGAGACAGAAAGGAGGATCAGTGGAACAGACTCGGGGTAAGTGACCTCAGCAAGACAATATATGACAAACCCAAAGATCCCAGCTTTTGGGACAAAAATCCACTATTTCATAAAAACTGCTGGGAAAATTGGAGGACAGTGTGGGAAAGATTAGGTTTAGATCAACACCTCACACCCTACACCAAGATAAATTCAAAATGGGTAAATGACTTGAACATAAAGAAGGAAACTATAAGAAAGTTAGGCGAGCACAGCATAGTATACATGTCAGACCTTTGGGAAGGGAGAGGCTTTAAAACCAAGCAAGACTTAGAAAGAGTCACAAAGTGCAAAATAAATAATCTGGAATACATCAAATTAAAAAGTTTTTGTACAAACAAAACCAATGTAACTAAAATCAGAAGGGAAGCAACAAATTGGGAAACAATCTTTATATAAACCTCTGACAAAGGTTTAATTACTCAAATTTACAAAGAGCTACATCAATTGTACAAAAAATCAAGCCATTCTCCAATTGATAAGTGGGCAAGGGACATGAACAGGCAGTTCTCAGCCAAAGAAATCAAAATTATTAATAAGCACATGAAAAAGTGCTCTACATCTCTTATAATCAGAGAGATGCAAATCAAAACAACTCTGAGGTATCACCTCACACCTAGCAGATTGGCTAACATGACAGCAACGGAAAGTAATGAATGCTAGAGGGGATGTGGCAAAGTAGGGACATTAATTCATTACTGGTGGAGTTGTGAATTGATCCAGTCATTCTGGAGGGCAATTTGGAACTATGCCCAAAGGGCGATAACAGACTGTCTGCCCTTTGATCCAGCTATAGCACTGCTGGGTTTGTACCCCAAAGAGACAATAAGTAAAAAGAATTGTACAAAAATATTCATAGCTGCGCTCTTTGTGGTGGCCAAAAATTGGAAAATGAGGGGGTGCCCTTCAATTGGGGAATGGCTGAACAAATTGTTGTATATGTTGGTGATGGAATACTATTGTGCAAAAAGAATAATAAAGTGGAGGAGTTCCATGGAGACTGGAACGACCTCCAGGAAGTGATGCAGAGCGAGAGGAGCAGAACCAGGAGAACATTGTACACAGAGACTGATACACTGTGGTACAATCGAAGGTAATTGACTTCTCAATTAATGTCAATGCAGTGATCCTGAATAATCTGCAGGGATCTAGGAGAAAAACACTATCCACAAGCAGAGGATAAACTGTGGGAGTAAAAACACCGAGGAAAAGCAACTGCTTGACTACAGGGTTGGAGGGGACTGAAGAGAGACTCTAAATGAACACTAATGCAAATACCAACAACATGGAAATGGTTTCGAACCAAGAACACATGTGATACCCACTGGAATCGTGCGTTGGCTATGGGAGAGGTGGTGGGAAGGGGGTAGGGGAGAGGAAAAGAAAATGATCTTTGTTTCCAATGAATAATGTTTGGAAATGACCAAATAAAGTAATGTTTAAAGTGAAAAAAAAAAGAATTTAACTCTATACAATAATTCTTAAGAATTTCATCATTATTAGGGCAGTTAGAAGGATTCTACACAGACAGAGGGTATGAGAGTGAATTGATAATGTTGGGTTAATATATTTTTTAAAAGGACAGTCAAGAAATAAAGATGTCCTGGGAGAAGGGTGAGTGAAGAAGAATGGGGAAATTATCTCATATAAAAGAGATAGGAAGGGAGAGATTTTACACTGGAGGGGCAAATGGTGGTAGTGTGGTATTAGATGAATTTCATTCTCATCTAAATCAAATCAAATCAATGACACATCTAAAACCCAGTGGAATTGCTTGTTGGCTATGGGAGGGGGTGTTATGTTGGGAATTTGGTGAGGGAAGAACAAGAGGGAAACTATAAATAATTCAGATTTATTGTTTGGGAAGGGGAGGAAGAAACAGGGATTTTAGGAGAAAATTATACTAGTTATGTTAAAAATCTGATGTCTATAAACTATCTATATTTCTAAGCTAAACAGTAATTTTCCCCAATAGCCAAATCTCACACAAGGAGTTCAATCAAATATGCCAGGATCTTTAGTTGATTTGTATCAAACAGGTCCAGAGATCTTTACTGATGCTTCCAGCAGCCAGATTCAAAAGCTTTCTTTCTTCTTTAGCTGGTCTCAGGAGAAATCAGAAACCTGTTTTTCTCCAAGCCTTCAAACAAGGTCCTTCAGGAGAAAAGTCTGTCCATTGGTCATAGAATCTTTCCCAGATCTCCAGCCTCAGGCTCCCATGTGACCCTTAGTCACATGCTCCTAGGAGTCAATCACTCATTCTGATGTTTGCACCTCTCAGTTTTTTGCAAACCGTTCATTCTTCATCATAGGGGACAGAGGAGGTGAGGGAAAGAACATGAATCATATAGCCATAGGCAAATATTCTAGATTAATTAAATAAAAATTTCCAAATCTTAAAATAAATAAATTTAATTCTGAACAACAACAAAAAATCTAAATCAAATCAAAGGAGATGTACACACACTAAATTGGGTATAGAAATCTATCTTACCCAATAGGGAAGTAGAAAGAGAAGATAATAAGGGGATGGGGGAGGTGATAAAAGAGAGGGTAGATAAAAGAAGGCAGTGATCAGAAACAACAGAATTTAGAGGAGAGACAAGCTAAAAGAAAGAAAGAAGGATAAACAGAAAAAAGTAGAATGGAGGGAAATGTACAGTAAGTAATCATAACTATGAATGTGACTTGAACTTACCCATAAAATGGAAGCAGATAACAAAATGGAATAGAAAACCAGAATCAGGGGCAGCTAGGTGACTTAATGGTTTGAGAGTCAGGCCTAGAGGCAAGAAGTCCTGGGTTCAAACCTGGTCTCAGACATGTCCTAGTTGTGTGACCCTGGATAAATTGCTTAATTTCTATTGCCTAGCCCTTACCACTCTTCTGCATTGAAACCAATTCACATTACTGATTCTAATATGGAAAGTAAGGTTTGTAAAAAATAAAAATAAAATTAGAATCCAACAATATACTGTTTATAAGAACACATTTGACACACAGAGAGTTAAAATAAGGAGCTGGAACAAACTCTTATTATGCTCCAACTAAAGTTAAAATGGCAAGGATAACAAATATGATCTCAGACAAAGCAAAAGCAAAAATACACCTAATTAAAATTTAAAAATGCAGGGAAAATACATCTTGTTAAAAGGCACCATAGACAGTAAAGTTATGTCAATACTAAACATACATGTACCACATGGTATAGCATGAGAATTCTTAAAGAAAAAGTTAAATGAATTATAGGGGGAAATAGTAAAAGTATATCAGTGGGGGGATCTTAACTGTTTCTGGTCAGATCTAGATAAATCTAATCATAAAATAAATTAAAAAGGTAAGAAGATGAATAGAACCCTAGAAAAGTTAGATATGATACATGTTTGGAGAAAACTAAATGGGACTAAAAAGGAGTATAACTTTTTTAAGCTATATCTGGCACCTTCACAAAAATTGATCATACATTGGGACTTAAAAATCTCACAACCAAATACAGAAAAGCAAACAATAAACAATGTGCCAATTTCAGACCACAGTGAAATAAAAATTGCATTCAATAAAGTCATGGAAGCATACAGTAAAAATCAATTAGTAACCAAATAATCTAATTTTAAGGAATGACAAAGGACAAATTGTAGGAACAATCAATAATTTCATTAAAGAGAATGACAATGAGAGAATATCATAATATTTTTGGAATTCAGCCAATATAGTACATAGGGGAATTTTTATATTTCTTAACAAATACATCAACATAAGGGGAAAAAAGCAGATCAATGAATTAGACAAGCAACTATAAAAACTAGTAAAAAAATTAATAACTCTGTATTAAATTCTAAAATAAAAATCCTGAAAATAAAAGCAGAGATTAATAAAACTGAAAATAAAAAAACTTAAGAAAAATATGTACTTATTAAAAAAGATTTACAAGTTAATTTGATTTTTAAAAAAAGAAAACAAGATTACAGGTACCAAAAATGAAAAGGATAAACATACCACCAATGAAAATGAAATTAAAGCATTATTAGGATTTGTTTTTCCCAATTATATGGCAATCAAACTTACAATTAGTGAAATAGGTGAATATTTACAACATAGACTACCTACCCAAATTAATAGAGGAAATAGAATACTTATATAATCCTGTCTTAGAAAAAGAAATTGAACAGGCCAGAAATAGCTCACTATGAAAAAAGAAATCTCCAGGACCAGATGGATTTACATGTGAATTTGGCCAAAATATTAGGAAACAATCCCACTATTTGAAAAGATAGGAGGAGTCCTACCAAATTCCATATATGAAACAAGTGTGATTTTCTTATCTAAATCAGGGAAAGCAAAAAAACAAAAGAGGAAAACTATATATCAATTTCTTTAAGGAATATAGGTTCAAATTCTTAATCACCACTATTCTTCAATATTGCATTAAAAACACTAAATATAACAATGACAGGGAAAAAAATTGAAGAAATGACAATAAACAATGAGAAAGCAAAATTATCACATTTGTGACAGAGGCTGACCCATAAGAAAAGTTCCAGGCTGAAGAGTTTGTGGAACTGATCACATTGATGGGGGAGGGGGGGGGTTTGGAGGTGCCCAGGGGTTTGGGAATCTGGAGGAGGAGAAGACTCTGGCTGGGAGAGGAGTGGGTCTCTCATTCAGGAGAAGATGAAGAGAGATGGTGGAAAAAGACTTTTTCCTGAGGGTTACTCACTTTTTCCTGTCTGTGCCTGGATATCTTTCCCCCTAACATTTCTCAATTGAAAAGACTGTTGAAGAGGAAACCTGAGAAAGACATTTTAAATCTCTGTCCTACTTTACTTCAGCTCCCATTGCCCTGAGTCTGAACTGTGACCAAGGGGCCAAACCCAAGATGAGTCAACCTGACTTTCTCTTGGAGGGCTCAGGCTGCCAAGGCCTGAGTTACCCCCCAAACTTGAGGAGGGAGGAAAAGGGTTTTATATGGAGACAGGGACCCCCTTTTCCTACCTTCCTTTCCCATTCTTTCCCTGCTAGTTATTCCTTTGTATTACCCCGATTGAGTTGAAATTAAAATAGTTATCTTTTCCCCAAGCTGAGTGTGAGTGAACAGATCAAGGGGAGACTCTTTGGTCTTGCATAGTGGAGGGGGAACAAGAGGGGACAAAAGCAAATCTGGGAGAGCAGCTAAGGAGGGAAGGCAGAAGGGGGGAAAATCTTCAAACTCCCCTCCTCTCTCTGAGCCAACCTTAAACATCAGCTGTCTCCCCTGAACCCCGCTTTGAGAAGGGAGGTCTTCACTCTTTCTCTCTATATATACTGAAATACTGAACCCCTTGATTATAACTAAACCTCCCCTCGATTTCACATTTTATAAATGATATGATAGTTTACTTGAGAACCTTGGAGAATCAACTAAAAAAATAGTTGAAACAATGAACAACTTTAAGAAAGTGGCAGGCTATAAAATAAGTCCACATAAAATATCAGTATTCCCATGTATTACCAATGAAACAGAATAGGAAGAGATAAAAAGAAAAATTCTTTAAAAATAACTACAAATAATATGAAATATTTTAGACTGTACCTGTAAAGACAGACCAAGAGCTTTATGAACAAAATTACAAAGCACTCTTCACACAAATAAAGACAGATCTAACTAATTATGTGAAGAAATATTAAATGTTCATGGGCAGACAAGCCAATATAATAAAATGATAATTCTTCCCTTAATTTACTTATTCAGCATCATACCAACCAGAATACCAAAGAAAAAAATAATAACAAAATTCATCTGGCAGAACAAAAGATCAAGAACATCAAGGAAAGCAATGGAAAAAAATGTAAAGGAGGGCAACCTAACAGTACCAGATTTAAAATAATACTATTAAGTGGCAGTCTTGAAAATAATATAGTACTGGCTAAGAAATATAGTGTGATGGATTAATGGAATAGATCAAATACATAATATGCATCAGTAAATAACCATCATTTAAGAGTTTAATAAACCCAAAGATCCAAACTTTTGGTTAATAATTCATCATTTGACAAAAAATGCTCGAAAAACTGGAAAGTTTGGCAGAACATAGGCATCATCCCACATTATATACCAAGATAAAGTCATAATGGATAAATGATTTAGATATAAAGGGTGATAGAAGTAAATTAGGGGAGCATGGAAAAATATGTATGTATATATATATATATATATATATATATATATAGAGAGAGAGAGAGAGAGAGAGAGAGAGAGAGAGAGAGAGAGAGAGAGAGAGAGAGAGAGAGGAAGCTTTTGTGGTCCAAACAAGAGATGGAGAAGATCCCAAAAGGGAAAATGGATTCTTTTAATTACATGAAATTAAAAAGGGGGTGCACAAGGGTTTGATCAAGATTTATTTCCAAGTTAATAATATTTGCATTAAGGTGATCACTTAGTCTACATTCCCAGTTATATCTCCATCAACCCATGTGATCATTTTTCTTCTGCATTTCTATTCCCACATTTCTTTCTCTGGATGTGGATAGCATCTTGCTCATAAGTCCCTCAGAATTGTCCTAGATCATTGCATTGCTGCTAGTAGAAAAGTCTATAACATTTGTTTGTGCCACAATGTATCTGTCTCTGCACATAAGATTCTCCTGGTTCTGCTGTACATTTCAATTGCATCAATTTATATAAGGAAAAGTATAAGATATAGAACAACACTACCCAATATTCAACCGAGTGCATTAGAAAGCTAACTTGCATCTCCAGTTACCACACCCTTAGGGTGTGAGTCAAGGCTAGAATGGACTAAACAGAGGTTTCCCAAGAGGCCTTTTGAGTCACAGTCTTTTGTCTTCTATAGGGCAAAAGCCCAAATGCTTGGGTTCATTCTAATATAGTTCCAGAATTTCAGGAGTGTTTCAGAACTTTCTTTGAAAATTACCAATATTTATGTTGTTGGTGACCTGGTTTTGGTCAATATCAATTAGATTTTTATGAAGGTAAATAATGGATGTCTCAAACCACCCAACTCCTGACATGCAGGCAAGGTATTTTTTTTTCACATCCCTTCTCTTTTCAAAACTATACTTGCTCCTAAATGTCTAAAGTCTCCAATAAAATGCCAGTTCATTTCTTTTGGTATTTGGAAAATAGGATGAGTAATAGGGATCCTTCCAACTATCTTTCTAATTGTTCACATCTATTACAACTCTTCTAGCCTTTTCCTATGTGTCTTCTTTTTCTACCAAAACAATTTCCCTCCCTCCAAAATTTTACTAAGGTCTCACCAGGGCCATCCTTCCCAAGCTAAACTCATCACTTCAATACCATTAGTGAACCCCTCATTGGGTAATATCTATACAGCTATATTCACAATGTTTTGCATATTGTGGGTGAATAATATGGTCTCTTTTAACTGAATTAAATCTTGTGCATGTTTTCATTTGTCTATTACTTGTCTTTATTTGTGTTTTCCTGTCCTTTTTTTTAGAGTGGAAACTCCTCGAAGGTAAACTTTGTTCTTTAGAGCCAGCACCCAGTGGATCCCAGAACATTGTTGATGATAACTAACTAACTTCAAGAATGAGACTTTTGTCAATTTTATGTTGTTACTCAAATGACTACTTGCATTTGTTATGCACAAAGAGAACCTTAGAAATAAGTTTTCAGCCCTACGTTGAGCTGAAGCTGAAGCTCCATTGGGTCACTTAGATTTAAAATGACTTTGTCAAGAAAAATACTTGTCATTTCATAGCATATTGCTGTCAAGTAAGTTTGATTCATCAATTTTTAATTCTCTGGAGAGATTTAGAGACATAAAAGGATCAGGCTCTGCCCTCAGAAATGCACACGTGACTCTTGCTATATGAGCATTGTGTATTCATCAGAGAGTTTTATTAGACTTTGCCTTCTATGGTCATCATGACCTTTGAAGAAAAATTTGAAGACTTCATTAACTATTCTTTATAAAGTAAGTAATAGCAGAATGAAAATTTATGACCCCATTTAATATACTTAGTCTTAAGATTAAGTCATTTGACTTTGACATTGAAATTTTTCTTGTGATAGTTACTTTAAAAGCAACTATTTTATATCTACTATTATGATAATACTAGTTTGGGAGTGCCACAATGCAAATCAGATGAAGGTTCCAATAAGCATTTTCAGAAAAAGAGAGGAGAGCAAAATTTGTCAGTAACTTTGAGTTGCTAGTAAAAATTGTAATACATTTTATTAAAGGAATGGTTGATGAAAATCTAGAAAAAGCAATAGCAATCACATAAAGTATATAACCTCATAACAAAAACTTAGAAATGACTAATCTTTCCTTTTTGATAGGGATACTAGACTATTAAACTTTTTTGAAGGTAGAGAGTTTCCCTTTTAATTTAGTTCTTCCCTCTAATACTTAACAATGCTTTTCACTAAACTGAAATTTGGGGGGGAAAATTGTTCATTGAATTCTTCTTTGTTCAGTTGATAGGATGCCTTCTTTCATTTGTTTTTTCTTTCTTCATTTTTTTGTTTTACTATTTTTATAGAATTCTCTTCTGAATATGTCTCTCTCTCTTTCTCCCTACTCAGTAAGCGTTTCTTTGTAACAAACATAAGAAAAAGGTAGAAAAATTTCAGAAAAACACATGTGAAATTTTTGTATCCACAATTCTTTATCTCTTTAATGAGAGAGAGGAAGCATATTTCCCCAATTTTTCTCCAAGGCTTGACTTGCTAATAATTTCACATCTTTCAGTTTCATTTTATTGTGCTTTCCTATTTATGTTATAATTGATGTGTATATTGGCTTCTTGGTTGTGCATACTTTATTTTGCATCAGTTTATACAGCATGCATTCCCAATGTTCCCCAGATTCTTCCTGGTCATTATTTCCTATGGAATGGTAACATATGATTATTTCAATTTGTCATAATGCTTTAATCATTCCCTATTTGGTGAGCACCTACTTTGTTTCCAGTCCTCTGCTACCACAAAAGGGCTGCTATGAATATTTTGCTATTGATGAAACCTTATTTTTTTTTTTGTCTTTGATCTCTTCACCTTGCAATGGGATTGATTAATCCTAAGGTATGAATATTTTATTCCTTTTTTGATCATAATTCCAAATTGCTTTCCAGAGTAGCTGGACCAAATCACAGCTCCACCAAAAGCATAGCATGTTTGTATATTTCTGAAATCCATCCAGCATCTATTATTTCCATTTGCAAAATATGTAGGGAAGGTTAGAAGTTTTTTTCATTCACTGAATTATTCAATAGAAGCTTCATAAATAGTACTTTGCAGTGGGCTATATGTGAAATTTAGCATGAAAGGACATCAGATTGATAGGTTTAAGTTTCTCAGTTAGTTAGACTATGTAGGTGACTTAGAAAATAATATTTAAAGACATTATTTAAACAGCATGAACCTTTGGCACCAAATATTATCTGATATCTCAGGTTATTCTTGGCATGATCTTGATTAGGGTTTTTGCCCAGGGTTACACAGCGAGGGAATGTCCAAGGTCAAATTTGAACCCACGTCCTCCTGACTCTAGGTTTGGCACTCAATCCCCTGAGCCATTTGGCTACCCCTCACTTGATTACTTTTTTTCAGGACTCAATATATAATGTTATGTCTATAATAAAAGTATTTAAATATAGCATAACTAGTTACATGTTTCAATTAATTTTATTATTTGTCAATAAACAAAAATTATTTTTTTTCTTTCTGCTATCACTGGAAAGAAAACTAAAGCCTTGTAACAAATACACATTGTCAAGCAAAACATATTTATCTATTGTCTATGTCCAATTCTCATTCTCTATACCAAGTTTTTGACCTCTTGCAAAATATATTCCCCTGCAGAAACCCTAGTAGAAAGGAAATACCTGTATTTTCTATAACTTACAAATGAAAAGGCTTGGATTATGATATATTGTTATATATACCCATAATGGCACCATTATACAGTATAATTTAAAAAATAATTTTATTAAAATCTTTAGGGGGTTTTTTATATCACCAAAATTTTCCTCAATATCCAGGCCCTACCCTCCCTCAAGATCAAAGCTGATTGTCCTAGAGGTGAGAGGTCCTGGGTTCAAATCTGATCTCACAGACTTCCTGGCTGTGTGACCCTGGGCAAGTCACTTAACCCCTATTGTCTAACCCTTACCACTCTTCTTCCTTGGAACCAATATAAAGTATTGATTCCAGGATGAAAGATAAGGGTTTTAAAAAAAGACTGAAATTGATACGAGTTAGTTCCCTCTCTTACCGAACTACAAAGAATGACAAATCTTAGTTTTTGTGATGAGCCAACTCATTGCAAGAGGTTATTATTACACTATTCAGAAATATATCAAATAATATGGAAAGAGTGTAAAAATAGGAGTATTTCCTCTTCCAGTAAAGCTTGATTTTGGTTTTTGATAGATACTTTTCAGGATGCTAAAAATAGTACCTCTATACCTACACTTAATTTCGGGTATAAATGAACATTGAATTTTGTCAAAGACTTTTCCTGCATCTATTAAGATAATCATAAGTTTTGAAGGTTTTTGTTTTTTATATGATTAATTATATTTGTTGTTTTTCTAATGCTGAATCAGCCTTGCACCCTTAGTAGATCAACAATTTGGTCATAATGAATGATGTCTTGGATGAATTATTTTAGTCTCACAGGATTTTGTTAAAATTCTTTGAATTGATATTAATAAATCAAATAGGTTTATAGTTCTGCTGAGCTTTCTCCCTCCATAGTTTAAATATTAGGACTCTACTTGCTTCATAAAAGAAGTATGGTAGAGTGATTTTTCTTTCAGTTTTGTAGAAAAAATAATGTAATGTTGGTAATAATTGTTCTTTGAAATTTAGACAATTCTTAATCCCTGAGGAGTACAGGTTCCTTCCACAACCCCCCACCCCATTTCAGTAGTTCTTTGAATTCTATTTCTATTTTTTCCCCTGAGATTGAATTAAGATCTTTATTTGGTCTTCTGTTAATCTGAATACTTTATCTTTTTGAAAGTATTCTTTGTATTCCTTTTGTGTTCTCAGTTTTGCTGGCATAGAAATGTGCATGAGGCTATAACAATTTTTTTAATTTTGTGATTTTATGTTGTTATATATTGATTTTTTGCCCTCTTTTTAATCAGATTAGTAAAAGATATATTAATTTTATCAGTCTTTTCAAAGAAATAACTTTTAGTTTTATTTATAATTTCTAAAATACTTTTTTCCTTTAATCTTTAAAATATCCACTTTTTGCTCATTTAGGTTTGTTTATTTGTTACCTTTCCATTTTTAAGTGTTTATTCAGTCCATCAATCCTCTCTTTTTCTATTTTGTTCATTAGTAAATACATTATTGGAAATTAAAATCCAAGTGTTGTGATTCCAACTCCCAAACACTATCTAATGGGCTAAAAGGTAGGAGAGGGGATGAAGGAATTCTTTTTTTCAGAGACAGAAATGCAGTCTTATCCCTTTGAATTATATTCAAGAAGAAAGTCTCAGTATATTTTACCTGTTACTTAGTAGATACTAATGTGAGCGTCCATGAGACAATGACATGGAAATGGCAATTTGTGAAATAATAATTCCATAACATCTTTTTATGCCACTTTTTGACAACATACAAACTAAATTATGCCTCTTTTATAGGTAAAAACTTGAACTCCGACCTATAGATCTGGGGGGTTATAAATTTAGAATTGGATTATTTCAGTCTCTTCATTTCAATGTCTTCCTCTTTTTTTTTTTAATTTCTAGAATTTTTGGAATTACAGGGAAAGACTCGAGGATATTAAGTGATTTGTCCAAAATCACACTCTGTCTAATAAGAGTCAGGCTTTGGACCCAGATAAGGTACTGTCTCAAAAATCAGTTATCTTTCGAATCCCTGTTTCTCAGAAGAACAAATTTCTTGCAGACAAATTAATATTGGTATGCCAATAGAACACCTTTACTTGTTACGATAGAGTTGTTATTCAGTTGTTTCAGGCATTTCTGACTCTTTGTGACCCGGTTTGTAGGTTTCTTTGTAGAGATACTTAGAGTGGTTTGCCATTTCCTTCTCCAAATCATTTTATAAGTGAGGAAACTGAGGCAAATGGAGCTAAGTGACTTACCCAGAATCACACAGTTAGTGAATGTCCGAAGTCAGATTTTAATTCAGGAAAATGAGTCTTCCTAACTCCAAGCCCAGCACCATCTACTTAACGTTAAAATAATGATTCAAAGTCAACTTGTCAACATCTAGGAAATATAGATATTCCCTCTACATTGTGACTTTTCCATCATGATTTCGATATATTATGGATCAGCATAAGAAATTAAATTGGAATTTTTGCAAAGTTTTGTCAAAGTTGCAGGTGACACATGAAGGCCAGCAAATGACCAGAAAACATTTAGAATCTCAGAAATGCATAAAAATGTAGCATTTTATAATATCAACATATCTTATCTCTTAATGACAGAAATATACATAATTTCTTTTTTAAAGTTAAATTAATAAAAAGTTAAAGTTTGTGAAAAGAACATGAAAGCCAGCAAATGACACACAGAGGCTAGAAATGTAGAGATATATTAAAAAGTTTAGTAACTCATAAATGAATATGAAGTACTGCAAAAACCTTAAACAGAAAAAAATTCTAGTTTAAAGGAAGGGCCAAAAATTTTACATGGATTTTCCAGTTTGGCCAGAACCCCTAATCCCTGCCTAAGTGAGAGGGATATCTGTATTTTTACTTGTCTCAAATTGCTGTCAGCCATCAGGTGTTTGAGTACCTTCATATACTATTCAAAATCTTAGAGAATCATAGATCTAAAATTGGAAGGAACTTTAGAAATAATCAAATTTAATGTCCCTATTTTATGGATGAGAAAATGAAGTCCCGAGAAGTTAAATGACTCTTAAGGTTACAAAAAAATAGATTTAGGGTTAGATGCCTGTCTTGTATCAAGCAGATAATAATTGGTAGAGATGGGACGTGAACTCGGATCTTTTGACTACAATTCTATCCTTGTTTCCATTGTGCTTCATCGCCGCCCATTTCCTCTTCTATCATTAATACTCAACTAGCATTTCTTGGGAGGAAGGAAGTGAGTTTTCCCATTTTCACAAGTGCTAGTTATCTGCAAGGGAATTTTTTTCTATGTTATCATGATTGATTTCCCTTTGTGAAGAATCATTTTTATCATACCGGGTAGCTAGCTAATATATACAGTTTCCCTTTTATGCAATTAGCACTGTGCCAGTGAAGGAATTTAAACCTTTATATTTTCAGTGGATAAAAGCTAAATTATTTTCTTTGTTTAAGAATTCCATGCCAGAGAATTTTTAAAAATCAGACCAAACAGTAAACCTAACAGACAATTTTATTTGCACATGTCTAAAAAGCTATTATCAAGTCAAAATTTAAGGTAATGAAAAAGACTGAAGTCACTCAAGCAGATAAATAATAGGAATATATTTACATATATGGTATGGAGCTTATTAATGTTGATCCATTTTTGTAAAAATGTTTTGAGTAAACTACATGTCAACAAACAAATTGGCAAACCATTTATATGACAAATTACTGTTTACCTTGACATTTATGACCAATATTGTTTTCATTAAAAATGTTCGCATTTTGAAGATAAGGAATTATTATTAATTTCTATCTAATTTGCTGCTAAGACTTCAGCTCCCACATTACCATTTTCCCTTCTTTGCAGAAATTGTGTGACTGATTCTTTGTATGTGAGTGTCAAAATGATTTCACTGATCTCTCTCAGATTCCTATTCTAGTAGATCATTAGTTAATATGGATAGATAATCATAGGGTTGTGGAATTTAAAGCTAGAAGGAGCCTTGGAGGTCTTATTCAAATAAATAAATGCCCAAAGAAATAAAATTCCTTGCCCAGGCCACAGAGGTGTCTCAGGTCCTCTGATTTCATTTCTCACACTTTCCCCACCACATCATAGTGACTACAGAAGTAGATGGAACAACAAAATATCAGTTCCGCTATCCACATCCAGAGAAAGAACTGTGGGAGTAGAAACACAGAAGAAAAACAACTGCTTGATCAAATGGGTCAATGGGGATATGATTGGGGATGTAAACTCTAAATGATCACCCTGGTGTAAATATCAATAATATGGAAATGGGTCTTGATCAAGGACGCATGTAAAACCCAGTGGAATTGCTTATTGGCTATGGGTTGGGGGTAGGAGGAGGGGAAGAAAAGAACATGAATCATGGAACCATGGAAAAATATACTAAATCAATTAATTAAATAAATGAACTTTTTAAAAAAATCAGTTCTTTCTCCAAAACTCAAATTTACAGAGCATATGAATGAAATCATGGTAGAATTGGGTGGTGGGGGGAAAGATCGCTTTAGGAAGCTGAGACCTAGATTCAAGTTCCCCCTCTATCCCTAGTGAGTTGTAATCTCAGCTAAGTCATTTGAACTTTTTTTGGACCTCATTTGCTTCATTTATAAAATGAAAGTAACTACTTTGCTAGATTCTCATATCAATTAGATTTAAGTGAGGTAGAGTTGCACAAAGTAGTCAGCCTCATTCTTCCACTGTCAATGAAGGTGAGTGGAAAGAGAAAAAGCAAGACGACTAATGATGGCTTGAACTGTCATGGATGATCTTGGCTCCTTGATATTTGTTAAGCATATATATGTGCCAGTGGCTCCCAATCAGCTTCAGATGAAATATAAACTTCTTTATTTGACTTTTAAA
Source organism: Monodelphis domestica (assembly GCF_027887165.1). Taxonomy (NCBI): domain Eukaryota; kingdom Metazoa; phylum Chordata; class Mammalia; order Didelphimorphia; family Didelphidae; genus Monodelphis; species Monodelphis domestica. The sequence goes on from NC_077234.1 coordinate 193,165,259, forward strand.
ACTCTTTACCACATGGCCACAACCTATCTTTTCAGCTTCATTATAAATGATTCTATTTTTCATACTTTATGGACCAGCCAAACTGGCCTCTCTGCTTATCATTTTTTTTTTCATTTGTCTCTACACCTTTGCCTTTGCTGTCCTCCATGCTTGGAACACATTCCTTCCTTCATCACCTCATAGACTCAGCTCAAATACCATCGTCTACAGGAGGCCATTCCTAGAGTATCTAGTATTTTCTTGTCTGCTCATTCTGCATCTGTCCACAGAGATCTTTCCATGCTTCTTTGTGTTCAGCATACAATACAGTACTCTTACATTCATATGCCAAAATTTATTTAGCCATGTCCTAACTGATAGGCATCTAATTTGTTTCCAATTGGCTATCACAAAAATGTATTGCTACAAATATTTTGGAGTATATGAGGACGTTTTTCATTTTGATGGCTTCCTTGAGATGTAAGCCCAGTAATGTGTTTTCTAGTTCAAAGGGTATAGACATTACAGTCATTTTATTTACATAATTCCAAACTGCTTTCTAAAATGATTGTCCCATTTCACAGGTCCATGAATTATTGTGCCTATCTTCCTACAACAACTTAGATATTGATTCTCACCATTTTGGGTCATTTTCACCAATTACAAACACTTAATAGCTGTGTGACCCTAAGAAAGTCCCTTAGCCTCGGCTTGCCTCAGTTCCCTTTTCCATAAAATGTGGATAATAATAAGTACCTTCCAGGGTTTTGGGGAAGGATAAGGTGAATTAATATTTATAGAATGCTTTTATTTTAAAGCTCTATGTAATAAAGTTGAGGGGATGGGGGAAATTTACTATGCATTAAATAAGTGGAGTTGCCATCATGTTAACAGACAAAGCAAAAACATTCAAAAAATGAAAAGACATTAACACGGAAACTATATTGTGCTGAAAGGAACCATAGACAACAAACTAATACCAGTAATAAACGTATAAGTTTTGAATGCCTTAGGATCCAAATTCATAAAAGAAACATCTGACTTTCAAGAAATCATAGACTAACCCCAAAGTGACAGGAGATTTCAAAATCCCTCTCTTAGTTTTGGATAAATATAACAGAACGGTGAACAAAAGGGGAAATATAGAACTGGAAATATCCAGAGAAGCTAGAGTTAAAAATATTTATGGCAAATTCTAAATGGGACAGGAAAGGATTGCCCAGTTGCCCCTGCAGGGCCATCTAGATGCCTCTATACAACAAGTATAGCTAGGTGCTGGGATTATAAAAATGAAAATGAAACAATTAATGAAACAATTCCTGCCTCAGGGAGCTAACAATCTATTGGGATATGTATATATATATATATATATATATATATATATATATATATATAAGCATACCCAGGTAAATAGAGATGAAGCAGGCACCAGGCAACTGACAACAATAAAAACCACATACATTCCCAAACCTTGTCTAGTATGTTGTAAGCAACTGTGGCTCTATTCCACAAGATTTGCCTATGGCGGTCCAGAAGAGGGAAACAATATGGTACTGCATTTAATGTCAACTGTGAATTTCAAAGAGGTTTCCCAATCTTCTCAGTACTGGTTTCACTTCAATTATTAGTGAGAAACTGGTTCCACAGGCATGTAGAATGGAACCTCCCAGTTGTGTGGTTGTCACAGCAGGTATAACCTAAAAGCTGGAACCCATGAGGATTTTGGAGCATGTGACCTAATGATGGAATTTTCTTTTTTCTACCTTCAGTTTCGAGCATTTCTTTTTCTCTCTCTTATTACTTCCCTCCTTATTAAGCCTTTCTCTTCTGGCTGTCTTTTGATGACAGAAAGATTTCTCTTTCCCAGTGCAGCAAGGCATAGCTCTTCTTGGCAGAAATGAGCTAACGAAGACAAAGGACCCAAAGCAGGTTGGTTGGAGCAGCGAAGTCAAATTCATCCTGAGAAGGGACAATGGCAACTTCCTCACAAAGAAGCATATTTTAGAGTAGTGGAGTTAATGGTGAGTTTTCATCCCTCCCTGCTGGCCACACATACCGCCTGCTTCATTAAAGGAATTGATTTACCTTGAGTTTAGACCACCAGGGACAGAAATGTTTCCCAGCACAAATGGGTCAGTTGTTCTGCCTGGAAGAGAGTTAGGGAGAGTGAGATTGGGAATTAAATTCATTCCACATCACTAACGGGCTGATCTAATCTAATGTATTATACAGGCTCCACATCACTGCTCCAACTATTATCCCTGGCAAACAGCAGCTCTATAAGCAATTGCTTTTTTAAAACCAAGCTTCGTTTGACTTAAATGCCATATTTCTTCTCTCGTTAGGCTTCTGTGAGGTGGGTCTTCATGCCATTGTTTTGGAGAGCAGCTTAGTGAAGGTAGACAGGTACAATGGGAAGAATAATAGCTTTGGGATCTGAGGACCTGGGTTCTAATCCTTCCTCTGAGACTTAGTGTGACATTGGACTAGCCACTTAAACTATCTGGACTTTGGGTGAGCTCCAGAAAAGGGGGGTTAGATTGGAGAACCTCTGAGGTCTCTTCCAGCTTCCTACAGGCTTGAGGTTGAAATGTATTATCCTGTAACTACTTCAGTCATGAGCCTCTCCATACTTTATGTGGCTGGCTTTCAGGGAGAAAGATTCTGTAACCAACCTGGCCCATGACTGAAACCTTGGATAGAACTTGTTTCAACTAGTCCTACAGAGAATTACTGAACCAGCTCTAGAAGGAAAAAGCGTATCCTATCAAAATGCAGTTGTCAAAATATTTTTTAAAACTTAAGTTCATGAGGACAATTGGGTAACAAAATGGAAAGAGTACCAGGTCTGGAGGGCAGAGGACATGGGTTCAAATTTAATCTAAGTCTTTCCATAGATGTGGGACCTGGGGCAAGTCACTTAACTCCAATTATCTAGCTCTTGCTGCTCTTTGTCTTAGAATTGATATCAAGATAGAAGATAAAGGTTTTTTAATAAAACAAACACAAGTCCATAGACCCCATGATATTCAGTCAAAATCCCCTAATCTAATGAGAACATTTTTTTAAAATTACCTTCTGTCTTAAAATTGACAAAAAGCATCAATGCCAAGGCAGAAGAGCAGTAAGTGCTGGGCACTTGGGGTGAAGTGACTTGCCCTGGGTCACACAACCAGAAGGCCAGATTTGAGATAAGGACTCCTGATCTCCAGACCTGGCTCTAGTATCCACTAAGCTGCTTAGCTGCCTCACCAGAGCAGTTGTAATGCTTTTTATTGAACATCCTCTATATTCAATTTCTCTGATAGCTCATTACAGGATAGAGCTTATCCTGTGTTTTTGAGGGGATATAAAAGAAGTGAAAGCTAAGTGGAAGGAATAAAATAAACATTTATTAAGTGCTTACTTTGTGCCAAGCACCATGCAAAGCACTCCATAAATATTATCTCATTTGATTATCACAACAACCCTAAAAGGTAGGTGTTATTATTATCCCCATTTTTCAGTTGAGGAAATTGTCAGACAAAGGTTGTGACTTGCCAGAGTCACATAAGTATAAGTGTTTGAGGATGGATTTGAACTTGTCTTCCTTACTACAAGGGGGAAGTATGGGCATTCAACAAAAATAGAAAAATTTCCAAGTATTTGTAAAGAAAAGACCAGAATTAAGCATGAAGTTTGATATCCAAACACAAAAATCAAGAGAAACATAAAAAGGTAAATAAGAAAGAGAGGAGAAAGGGGAAAAATATTTGTCATTTAAGTTTTCTTCTTTAAGGGCTTCAATAAGATCAAATTATTTATATTAATATATGGAAAATGTTATTTGTAACTCTCAAAAATTATATTCACTATTATAGTAATAAGAAGAATCAGTCATAGGTAGAGATTGGGGTAATAAATGGTCTAAGATGATATGCAAAAAAAAAAGAAAAAGAAAAAGGGAAGGGGGACTAGAAGAGGGAACCAAGACAAGCTTGAAGGAATAAGATAAAAAGGATAATCTATATCACACAAAGAGGTGCGTGGGAAGAGGAGAGGAAGAATACTATTATAAGTAGGAAAGGAACAGAGTTCTAATAGATAATATTTAAACCTGACTCTCAGTGAAATAAATTTTGAGAGGGAAGAGCATCTAGATCCATTGGGGGTATCCACTTCTATCTTACCGAACAGGGAAAGTGAAAACAGAAAAACTAAGGGGAGGCAGGGAGTACAAAAAGGGAGGGAAAGAGAGGGTGGAGGGAACTTAATAGGTGCTAAAAAAATAAGAAGGGAACAAAAAGGGAGAGGGCAGAAAGGGAAGTATAAGGACTAATTAAAAACAAAACACTGGTTTAAAAGGATATAGCAAAAGAAGAAAGGACAGAAGTAGGAGAGGATATCAAAATGTTGGGGAATAAAAATGTGGCAATAATAACTCTGAATATGAATAGAATGAACTCATCCATAAAATGAAAGCAAATAGCAGAGTGGATTAGAAACCAAAATCCTACAAAATGTTGTCTACAAGAAACACACATGAGGTGCGTAGACACCCACAGGGTAAGGAACAAATGTTGGAGCAAAATATATTGTTTCTCAACTGAGAAAAAGAAGACAGGATTTACAATCATAATATCTGACAAAGCCAAAGTAAAAATAGATCTGCTTAAAAGACATAGGGAAGGTAATTACATTGTGATAAAAGGCACTATACACAATGAGGAAATATCAGTAATCAACATGTATGCACCAAATAGTATAGCATCCAAATTTCTAAAGGAGAAACTAGTGGAGATGAAGGAGGAAATAGTAAAACTATACTAGTGGGAAACCTGAACCTTCCTCTATCAAATCTAGATAAATCAAACCAAAAAAAAAAAAAAGAAAAGAAAGAGGTAAGCAATGTGAATGTAATCTTAGAAAAATTAGAGTTAATAGATATATAGAGAAAAATAAATAGGGACAAAAAGGAACACATTTTCTTTTCAACAGCACACAGTGCATTCACAAAGATTGACCATATACTAGGGCATAAAAACATGGCAAACAAGTGCAAAAAAGCCTAAATAATAAATACAACTCTTTCAGATCATAATACAATAAAAATTATAATCAGTAAGGGTACATGGTGAGTCAAAACAAAAATTAATTGGAAATTAAATAATATGGTTCTCTAAAATTGGTTAAAGAACAAATCATTGAAAAATTAATAATTTCATTGAAGACAATGACAATGATGAGACATCCTTTCAAAACCTATGGGATGCAGCCAAAGCAGTACTCAGGGGGAAATTTATATCCATGTGTTCATATATTAACAAATTAGGGAGTGTAGAGATCAATGAATTGGGCATGCAAATAAAAAAAATGAAAGGGCACAAATTAAAAATTCCCCTGATGAAAACTAAATTAGAGATCCTAAAAATTAAGAGAGAAATTAATAAAATCTGAAGTGAAAGATCTATTGAATCAATAATAAGACTGGAAGTTGGTATTATGAAAAAAACATAAAATAGACAAAGTACTGGTCAATCTATTTTAAAAAAGGAAAGAAGAAAACCCAATTTACACTATCCAAGATGAAAAGGGAGACCTCACCTCTAATGAAGAGGAAATTAAGGTAATCATTAAAAACTATTTTGCCCAATTATATGACAATATGGCAATCTAGGTGATGTGGATGAATATTTATAAAAATATAAATTGCCTAGATTAACAGAAGAAGAAATAGAATACTTAAATAATCCTATTTCAGAAAAAGAATTTGAAAAAGCCATTAAAGAACTCCCTAAGAAACCCCCCCCAGGTCTTGATGGATTCACAAGTGAATTCTATCAAACATTCAAAGAACAACTGATCCCAATACTATACAAACTATTTGACATAATAAGTAAAGAAGGAGTTCTAACAAATTCCTTTTATGACACAAATATGGATACTGATTCCAAAGCCAGGCAGGTAAAAACAGAGAAGGAAAACTACAGACCACTCTCCTTAATGAACAAAGATGCAAAAATCTTAAATAGAATACTCGCAAAAAGACTCCAACAACTGATCACAAGGGTTATTCATTATGACCAGTTAGTATTCATACTAGGAATGCAAGGATCGTTCAATATTAGGAAAACCATCCACATAATTGACCACATCAATAAGCAAACCAGCAAAAATCATATGATGATCTCAATAAATGCAGAAAAAGCCTTTGACAAAATGGAACATTCATTCCTATTGAAAACATTAGAAAGTATAGCAATAGAAAGACCCTTCCTAAAAGTAATTAACAGCTATATCTAAAACCATCAGCAAGTATCATCTGCAATGGGGATAAATTAGAAGCATTCCCTATAAGAACAGGAGTGAAACAAGGATGAGCATTATCACCACTTTTATTTAACATTGTACCAGAAACACTAGCAGTAGCAATTAGAGAAGAAAAAATTGAAGGTATTAAAATAGGCAATGAGGAAACCAAGCTATCAATCTTTGCAGATGACATGATGGTCTAGAGAATAAACTAAAAAGCTAGTGGAAATAATCAACAACTTTAGCAAAGTTGCAGGATACAAAATGAACCCACATAAGTCATCAGCATTTCTATGTATTTCCAACACATCTCAGCAGCAAGAATTGGAAAGAGAAATTCCATTTAAAATCACCCTAGACAATATAATATACTTAGGAATCTATCTGCCAACACAAACACAAGAACTATTTGAGCATAACTACAAAACACTTTCCACACAATTAAAACTAGATCTAAATAATTGGAAAAATATTAATTGCTCATGGTTAGGATGAGCTAACATAATAAAAATGACAATCCTACCCAAACTAATTTACTTATTTAGTGCCATACCCATTAAACTACCAAAAAAACTTTTTTACTGCATTAGAAAAAACTGAAACAAAGTTCATTTGGAAGAACAAATAAATCAAGAATATCAAGGGAAATAATAAAAAAATGTGAAGTAAGGTTGCCTAGCCGTGCCAGATCTCAAATTATGCTACAAAGCAGTGGTCATCAAAACATTATGGTACTGGCTAAGAGACAGAAGGGAGGATGAATGGAATAGACTTGGGGTAGGTGACTTCACCAAGACAGTCTATGATAAACCCAAAAATTACAGCTTTGGGGACAAAAATCCACTATTTGATAAAAATTGCTGGGAAAATTAGAAAATAGTATGGAAGAGATTTGGTTTGGATCAAAATCTCACACCCTACACCAAGATAAACTCAGAATGGGTGAATGACTTGAATATAAAGAAGCAAACTATAAATAAATTAGGTGAACACCGAATAATATACTTGTTAAGTCATTGGGAAAGGAAAGATTTTAAGACCAAACAAGAGTTAGAAAAATTATAAAATATAAAAAAAATTTTTTGATTATATTAAATTAAAAAGGTTTTGTACAAACAAAACCAATGCAACCAAAATTAGAAGGGAAGCAAAAAATTGGGGGGGGGGTGGAGTCTTTATAACAAAAACCTCTGAAAATGTCTAATTATTCAAATTTATAAAGAACTAAATCAATTTTACAAATTCAAGCCATTCCCCAATTGATAAATGGGCAAGGGACATGAATAGGCAATTTTCAGATAAAGAAATCAAAATTATCAATAAGCACATGAAAAAGTGTTCTAAACCTCTTATAATCAGAGAAATGCAAATCAAAACAACACTGAGGTACCACCTCACACCTAGCAGATTGGCTAACTTGACAGCAAAGGAAAGTAATAAATGTTGGAGTGGATGTGGCAAAATTAGGACATTAATACATTGCTGGTAGAATTATGAATTGATCCAGCCATTCTGTATGGCATTTTGGAACTATGCCAAAAGGGAACTTAAAGACTGCCTACCCTTTGATCCAGCCATAGCACTTTAGGGTTTATACCCTAAAGAGATCATAAGGAAAAAGATTTGTACTAAAATATTTATAGCTGCGTTTTTTTGTGGTGGCAAAGAATTGGAAAGTGAGGGGATGCCCTTCAATTGGAGAATAGTTGAACAAATTATGGTATCTATTAATGATGGAATACTATTGTGCTCAAAGGAATAATGAACTAGAGGAATTTCATGAAAACTGGAATGACCTCTAGGAACTGATGCAGAGTAAAAGGAGCAGAACCAGGAGAGCAATGTACACAGAGACTTGTTGTACAATACATTGTGGTACAATCAAGTATAATGTACTTCTCAACTAGCAGCAATGCAATAATCAAGGACAATTCTGGAGAAGTATGAGAAAGAACACTATCCACATTCAGAGGAAGAACTGTGGGAATAGAAACACAAAAGAAAAACAATTGCTTGATCACATGGGTCAATGGGAATATGATTGGGGATGTATACTGTAAATGATCATCCTATTTATTATATGGAAATAGGTCTTGATCAATGACACATGTAAAACCCAGTGGAATTGAGCATCATCTATGGGAGGGGGTGGAGAGAGGGCAGGGAAAGAACATGAATCTTGTTACCATAGAAAAATATTCTAAATTAATTAATTAAATTAAATTTTCAAAGAAAATTGCAACTGCAGTCCTAAGGACAGTGGGAAAAGCCAATCTAATTTTGATAACACATTAATCAAGGCAATTAATGTTATGTTTATAATGAAAATCATGAGTCCTTTTCAGGAGCCACTTACTAGAGGGAGGACTCTAACAGAACCAGGGACTTGTGATGATGAAAAGAGAAAATGAATGGATCTTTAGGTGGGAATAGAGAATAGTCTCCATTGGATTTTGAATTATCAATCAGTGTAGGTCAGCCATTAGTGGAATATTAGAATTGACTCAACATTATAGAACAAGTTTTGAATGAGAAAGTAAGTTCATCTGGAAAATGGAGAATTCAGGGACAAATCAAGGAAGGACCTGGTAGATCTAGGTAAAAGATACGATTTCAAGTAGTAAGCCAAGTGCTTTAACAGTGGATTAAGAATTAACATCCTTAACTTTGGATATAAATTATATTTTGCTAATTGCTATTATAATATAGAGCTATCTAATAGTTAATATTTGTAAAGTGCTTTAATTTGCAAAGTCATTTACATTTATTGTCTCATTTGATAATCACAGCAACCCTATGAGGTGGGTACTATTATTATACCTATTCTACATTTGGGGATAGAGATCAGTTTAGACATTTACTCCATCTTAAGTGACAGTATGTTGCCTGCCATCTTAATTATGTTAGAACATATATTGGTTATTAAAGTGTGAATAAGTCCTTAGACATGTTCATCAACCAAAGAAAATAGGCTTTAGACTGTGTGGAAAATTCTTTATCAATTTAGATGAGTTTGAAAGGCTTTGGGTGATCTGGAATAATGTTGCATATGAAATCTATTTGGATCAGTTGAGAAATTTGATCAAGTTTGAATAAAACCAATTGATTCATTGGAATAGATTTGAAAACTTGAACATATAACAGCCTTAATGGTAGCCTCTAGCCAAAATCCAGAGAAGGACACACTTGGGGTAGGTACAGGTGACTCTGCTTCAACCTGTGTCTTCTTCCTCCTTTGATTATAAGAGAATCTTCTAAATTTCAGAAAACAGGAAGATTTGGATGCTTCTTTGGCACCCTTGCAGTGTCCATGCAATGACTGAAATTGGTGGTAGTATTTAGGTTGTGAAGCAAGAAAATCTCAATGCAATGAGGAAAGGTAGATCTAAAGTTCTAGAATTATAGCAGAAAATGACATAATAGTTTGAAGATTAATACCTTATGCACTCTAGCAAAAGGACTTCTTCCCCACACACCCCTTTTTGGCTCTTTAAAAATTCTTTTTTAGTAACTGCTATTTGACTGCTGACATATTTAATTAAAGAAACATATGAGGGGGCAGCTGTGTGGCTCAGTGGATTGAGAGCCAGACCTAGAGACTCCAGGAATCCAGGGTTTAAATCTGACTTCAAACACTTCCTATTTATATGACCCTGGGTAAGTCACTTAACCTGCATTGCCTAGCCCTTACTGCTATTCTGCTGTGGAACCAATAGGCAGTACTTATTTTAAGACAGAATGTAAGGGTTTAAAAAAAAGATGAATATGTCTCTTTAACATTTAAATGCATTAATAAACAAGTTGTGACATGATTATAATGAAATACTGCTGTGCCATAATAAATGACAAGCAAGTTAATGTTTTTAAAAACATGGAATGATCTACTTGAAATTATGAAGAGCAAAATGAGCAGAACCAAGAGAATACTATATACATCCACAGAAATATTATTTGAAGAATGACAAGCGCATCCACCTCCAGAAAAAGATCTGAATCTCCAAACTCCAAAAAAAGATATAGAAACAAGCAAGATATAGTTTTATATATACCTATATCTTTTTGTCAAATGATTCCTTTTCTGGTGTGGGGAGGGAAGGAGAGCAAGGTAAAGAGATATCTGGAAATTTTAATATAACAATCAAATAAATTTAAATTTTGGAGAATTTAATACATTTTAATATGAATGTCTCAGAACAAAAAAAGTCATCTATCACAAATATGGTAGCATTAAAATAAACACTTGCTAAAATAAATAATAAATTATATACATAGTCATGTTTGTTTATACAGTATATATATACATGTGTGTATGCATGTACATAGACATATTATTGCTTTGAGTCACAAAAACATAACATAAATACAAAATCTATGTTTGCATCTACTTTCCTCTAGACTGGTGTGAATTTTAAAATTACCTACCCTAATCAGACCATTCTTTAGAAGATCTGATTTAGCTATTTCCTGATTAATAACAATGGAGATACTTGGAATAACAGAATCAGGTCTTGGAAGCTCCACATTCTCCATCCTACTCAGTGTAACAAGATTTTGAAAGATCTGCATCAAACTCAAGGTTTAATTATCTGAGGAGATGGCCTTCAACAGACATGTGCAAAAAAAGGACAGAACTCTGGGCTGTCCTAAGTCAAGCTAAGTCCTCATTGGTACAGATGAGATGCAGAAAAGTGATGTAAAAATGTCCACATAAGGCACGTCAGTTTCTGCCTCTTTCTCTTTCCCTGGAGAGGCAACTCTGGCTGGTAGCATGCTAGGAGTTCTGACATCTTGGGAGTGGTGGCAGTTATTTGTCTGGGTTTTGGCAATGAGTTTTGTCCTTGACCTGATTGAGGTTCAGGCAACTCAGCTGAGCCCGTTTTGGAGTTCAGGTTGATTTCTTCCTCCTTCACCCTTTCCTTCTCCCTTCTTCTTAAGATCTCCTCTACTATATCAATTAAATCACCATAAAATTTAGCAGCTGACTTGGGTATTTTATTATTTGGGATTTCCCTTGGTGACCACTTAAATTTAATTTTTTTTTTCAATCTCAACCATAATTTCACCCTTTACACTGGTATATATTGATGTTTTGGACTTTTGGAAAGAATGTTTTATATCAATCTTAATAAATCATTTTCTTAAAACTAATTACATTTGGCTGACTAATTGAAATTAAATGATAATCATGGGGGAAGCAGACTGGTGGGAGCTCGTAGGCTATAAAATATTAGAAAAACACCCTAAATCTCTCTGCACTAGCTCTTCTACTACTGAGGGTAAATATAACAGCGAAGTTCAGTGCAAATGGCAGTTGAAAGAGAAATTACAGAGTATTTGCTACATCAAGATGAGGAAACTGAACTAAGAAGGGTTAGGTGACTTGCCCAGGATCACATAACTAACAAATATCTGGATGTGGATTTGAATTCAGCATGCTATCTATTAGGACACATTATATCCTACCTAGAGCCAGACTGGCACACTCTAAACTCCTACACCCCTTCTTGTTTCCCCTTCATCCTCAACAAAACCTATACAATTATGCATTGAGTCATAAACTGGAAAAAAAAATGCCAAAACATGTTTTCATCTTTCTAGTGTAGATTTTCATAGTTAAATGTAATGATTTTCATCTAGAATTACTTATTTATTCCCATAAGGATGTTCAAAGGAAGTTGCTTTTCTTGATTAGGAATTTCTAGCATTTTGTCCCTAAAAAGTATTTCAAAAGCACTTTGCAAATCATAAAGTTGTCTTTGCTGTTATCATCATCAGTCATCATCATCATCATCATCATCATCATCACTATAATTGTAGTTTGTCCTTTATTTTTGAAGAGGACCAATGACATCATAGGATGGTTCATGAAATGGATTTGTTAGACAGAACTGCACAAAGTTGTCAGCCTCATTTTCTCTTCCAGAGTCATTTGAGTACAATATTAAGACAAAAGTCAGGATAACTGGTGATTGCCCAAGATGCAGAGGATGATCTTGATATATTCAAAGTCTGACCAAGCTCTGAGAGCTCCACAATACCTGCTTCAGTCACCTTTATGGCTGTTGGAACTAATTGTTCTCATCCTCCCTTTTTACCAGAGAATTCTTCACATGCTTGGGGAAGACATCCCCCTAACTTACTAATGGGTTTGTGGCCTCTCAGTTACTCCCAAAATGGTTAAGCCTGTCTGCCAAGATAGTTTTGCCAGGTGTGGCCGTTGTGTGTACTAGAGCTTTTTGGAGCCACAGGTGAGAGTAGGGTGAGAGGTGGACTCTGTAGATGGATATGCAGTCCTGAAAATGGCTCTGTGAGCCCTCAAACCAGAAGTGCTGATGCTTTGATGCTTCTTGAACATCCATATACCCCACCATCAGTATAATATGTGTTATATAGCTGACGTCACTATTTGGGGGGCAGCCCTTCTATTCTCAAATTATTAAGAAATTACCTTCTATTTTGAGCCAAATTTGCCAGCCAGCAATTTCTATCCACCAGTGTTAACTGTTTTCTCTGAAGCTACTTAGAATAAGTCGCCCACTTCCACGAGACAGCTTTAACTACTTGAAGACAATTATTATTGTTTTCTCTAAGTTTCCTTTTCTCTAAACTAAATGTCAACAGTTTCTTTGACTGTACAAATGTTTTGTATCAATCTTAATAAATTACCTTTCTTGAAACTAATTAAGTTTGGCTTTATCAAATGTAAAGCACCACACAAAAACATAAGGCATTATCATTACTGTTCTAATTGTTATTATAAAGATATGGTTTCAAATTCCCTCAGCATGTAGTGCTCCTTTGGATAGCTTCTCATTTGTTTTTTTAAAAATCAAGTTCCTGTTTGAACCTGCTACTTGAAATGCACAGACCCAGGAATCCTAGGAAATACAAGACATGGTCCTTGCTTCTAAGTAACTGGATGCAAGCTGTTTATAAGGGCAAACTCAAATGAAAATTAAACATGTTTTGGACTTTTAGCACCATATGAATCTGGAACTGAACTGTTGCACCTGAGACAGAAATAGCAAAGATGCTGGAATTCATTTGACTCATTCATTTGAACTAATTAAGTAATGATGGCTCGAGGCATTGGCATTTCATAGGGATTAATGATCAGCTATAGAGCTGATAGTCTGTGGAGAAATTAAGGTCCATTAACCTCTGCTGGTCATTAACTAACTCATCGGACATACTCTTGTGCAAATTAAAATGATTTCCTTTAATGAAAACATTTGGGATTATTTTTTGGAAGAGAGTCAGGATAGAACTACACACGATAGAATGAATACTTCAGAGAATTATCTGGATAATTCAATCCATTTTTTTTCTTGATTATCAGAATATTGTAAGCAAGGATATTATTATAAATCTTTCTATTTAGAATGCATGAAAGGAGTATCTCTACAAGCTCAGTCACTTCAAGGACTATCTTGTTTTCATTTTTATATTCCCCAGCATTATTTGAGGTTATGGTTTTCAAAGATTGCTCTATTGTAAACATGAATAATATGGATAATTTTTTAAAAAACTCAGATGGTTTGAAAATAAAGTTATATTCATGATATCTGAAATTTCAGTTAGCTAAAAGTATTTTGTAATATTTCTCCTTTTACTAAAATGGCTTTTTAGGATTTAATATCATCTTAACATATAGGTGCTTTCAAAGGATTTATAACCTTTGAATATTATGCTTTTGGGGGATAATATATTTTTGATAACCCAGAGCTCAATTAAGAGCACAGTTTTAAAAAATGAATAATATGGAAATAGGTATCAAGTGATAACATTTTTATAACCCAATGGAATTGCCTGTCAGCTGGAGGGGGGTGGAGGGAAGAGGGGAAGGAAAGAAAATGAATCATGGAAAGATGGAAAAATATTTTTAAAAATAAATAAACAAATAAACAATGTGTGTGTGTGTGTGTGTGTGTGTGTAGCACTGATGAACAGTAGATGCTTAATAAATTCTTGTTGATTTGTTAATTGACTAGGGTCATAACCATGCTGGACCACTTTGGGGTAATTTGGATGGGCTCTAAATATTGCTTCACTGTTTTATAACATTTTTAACATTTTATATATAACATATAATATATCTTTAACATTTGTGACATTTAAGGTACCCTAGAACTATTTCTAGAGTTCTGTCAGTACAGAATTCCCAGAGAAGATCCAAGTTTGAGACTGGAGGCACCCTCAGAAAAAGCCATTTTGCAGTTTTACTGATTCAGTGAAGTCTACGATATTGCTGTGGGGTATTAGAAAACCATGGTTTCAAGTCCCATCTCTGATACTTTCTGGCTATGTAATGCTGGGCAGCTCACAACCTTTCAGTGGGCTGGGACACTCTCTAAAACTAAGCAGATGTCTATCTGCATTGATAAAGGGAATTTCCCTGTCTGTTATTCCTTATTTGAATGAAGTCACAGGTCTAACGTATCCTCCTGTCTCCACCCCAACCTCAAATTACAGTATCTTAAAGCTTTTCTCTACACTTAATTTAAAGAAGATGTTGACTGTAGTAAACTCTCTCAACTTATAGGAAATTACTCCTTGCTAATGATGAAATTGGCTCAATGGCATGTTTCCCTCAGAGCACTGAAGCTATAAAAAAGTCCTCTTAACTGAAAAGATCTGGGAATTATCACCTATTGAAATAATCCTCTCTTGGGGATCTTTTCCCATTTTAAAATATAGCAACATATTTCCATAAACATTAAATATCTCTGTGTGCATATAAGGCATGTTGATTAGAATCATGCCAGGGAAAATTAAATGTCTCAAACTTCATGATTTTTGAAGTGTTTAACCCAATCTACTCAATAAGAACTCCAGCAACTTCTGTGGAGAGCGGGGTAATGTGTAGAGCCTTTGATTATAGCCTTAAATTTCCTCAGCATTGTACAATAATTGCAAGTTTTCACACCCTCAGATTGATGTGTACTCCAATATAAGAAAGCCTAACACTTTCCAAATTATGTGATTTTTGAGAGATGTCTTTATTAGAATTAAGGTCTATGAGAGATAAGCTGTTCTTTATCCTATTGTTCATCTGAGTGGATACCATCCTTAGAGCCCTGCATTCAAAGTAAGAAGACTTGGGTTTGATCCCAGCACTGTTAATTACTATCTGTATCACTTTGGGCAAGTCACTTTGGTGCTCTGTTCCTCAGTTTCCCTCATCTGAAAAATTGATTATCTTCATCATTCCCTCTAACTCTAAATTACAGGACTCATTAATGGTACATTAAATTAAAAATATTAACAATAAAGCAGGTGGAAAGTAGACCTATCATCAAATAACATAGTTCCCCTAATCTGACTCATTTTCATTATCATAAAATCATTTTTTAATCTTTGCATTAAGCTCTTAATTTTCTTAGAAATTGTTTCATTTATTCATTAAAATTTTTTATTAAAAGAATTTCTTTCCAAATTTTTCTTTTGAACAGGGACAGATAACCTGATACAAGAGTCATTAAGTATGTCCTGTATACTTGATTTAGTAAGGCCAGGAATTATAAAGTATATTTAATAAACATTATTCTCCCAAAATTATGTTGTTTTTAACTTTCATTTTTATTTCATTTTATTAATGGAACACATTTATAAATATCTCAGCCCTCCCTTTCCACCCCACATCAAAGAAGATATCATCTGGCAAAAAGATATGTACATATACAGATTAGATCAACTTCAGTTCATTCTCTAGAGGTGAACATTCACAAGCTATTCAAGTATTCAAGTTGCCATTTCCTTTTCCAAGAGATTAAGGTGAAAAGTGGTTAAATGATTTGTCCAGGGTCACATACTTAAGTGTCTGACCTTGGATTTGAAATTCAAGTTTTCCTGCCACCAAGTCCAGCTTCCTCATAAGCTAGCTTGTGTTTAATTATCATCTCTATGAAGATAACACAACTATTATTTATCTATCAATCTATCTATCCATCTACTATTTTCCTCCTAAACTCTAATCCCTCATTATCATCTGATTATTGGCCATTTCAAAATAGATATCACATAGGCATCTCAAATAAAATATCTCCAAAAAGGATGTATTAGCTTTCCCCTTCCCTTTTAACCTTTTTCTGAACTTCCTATTTCAGGATGGGGGTACCACCATCCTTCCAGGTACCCAGGTTTTCAACCTTAGTGTCATCATTTATTCCTCACTCTTCCTCACCCCTCATATACACTCAATTGCTTGATTTTGTAGTTTCTACCCTCCATCATATTTCTCATAATTTTTCTTTTTCTATGCTCACATGACCACTATCTTGGTATACACTGTCATTTACCTAGAGTATTACAATAGCATTCTGGTCAGTAAACAATGCATTTAATATTTCTTCCTTTCTCTGTTCATGTTGTATGCAATAAGACCATACTTAGTGTATTGTGTTCAATTTGAGAAGCTACCTTTAAAAAAGGCAAATAATCTTAGCTGAATATTCTCCAAACATGGGCATCCAAGACCATGAAGGGCTTTGAGGTCCAACTTTGAGATTCTGTGATTTAAAAAAAAATAGCAAAGACATATTTTCTAATTGACAGAGTTCATGGTGCTCTCTGATGGAGCCTTCAGATCAATAAGAAGTACTTAAAGAACTTACTATGTGCTAGGCTTTAAGGATACCATTTCCAAAAAGCAAAACAGTCTTTGCCTTCAAGGATCTTATAGTCTAATAGGAAGACATTTGTTTCCATGAGAACAAGGGCACTTGCAGCTGGGAGGACCAGGGATGGCTTAATACAGAAGATGGCGCTTGAAATGAGTCTTGAAGAAAATGAAGGATTCTGAGATGAAGGGAATACATGACAGACATGGGAAACCAACCAACCAATTCAAATGCATGGAGATGGAAGATAGAGTATCATGTGTGAGGAACAATGAGAAAGCCAATATGACTGCATTATAGAGTATAAGAAGGGAGGGGAGGGAGGTAATGTGTACTAAGCCTGAAAAGTTAGAATAGAGCCAGGTTGTGAAGAGCTTCAATGTCGACCAGAAGAGTTTCTATTGGAATTTAGAGGTGCTAGAGATCCACTGGAGTTTACTTAGCAGGAGAGTGAAATAGATGGAACAGCACTTTACTAAAACCATTTTGGCTGCTGAGGGGAAGATAAAGTGGAAGGAGTAAGACTTGAAACAGGGAGGGCAATTAGGAGGTTATTGCAACAATTGAAGAAAGAGATAATAAGGGTCTGAACTTAGAAAGTGATTGTGGGACATATGTGGGAGATTTTGTAGGACATATGTGGGAAATAAGTGAGAGAAAGGGAAATACATGAGATATATGGGAGGGAGGGACATATAGTGAAGATTTTGAGGGACACATGAGAGACATATATAGGAGAAAGATAAATGGGAGCTTTTTGTGAAGATAGAAACTATGAAGTACCGCTACTAATTTGAAAAGTCAGTGCCTGAGATTGAGAAGTAGAGGATAATATTAAGGTTGTGAATCTCAGAAAGTAGAAGAACAATTGTGCTCTGGACCAGGAAGTATAGAAGATGGATTTCAGAGGAAAGAGAATTAGGTCTTTTTTGCACATATTGAGTTTGAACTGACTAGAAGACATCCAATTTGAAATATCCAATAGGCAGGTTGGAATGCAGGTGTGATGCTCAGGAGATAGAGTGAAGCTGGATAGACAGATCTGGTATTCATCTGCAAAGAAATTATAATTAAGCCTATGAGAGCTGATGATCGTCAACTAGGTGGCACAGTAGTGACCAGCCTGGAATGAGTCATCTTCCTGAATTCAAATCTGGCTTTGATCTTACTAGCTCCATGACTCTGGACAATTCATTTATCCCTCTTTGCCTCAGTTTTCTCATCTTTAAAATGAACTGGAGAAGGAAACTGCAAACCACTTCAGTATCTTTGGAAAGAAAACCTGAAAATAGGATTGAAAGAATCAGACATAATTGGAATTGCTGGATACAACATGAGAGTTAATGGAGCAGTCAAATGAAAGAGTATGAATATAGAGAAAAGGACACAGGACAGACCCCTAGTATAAATGATAATCATGATATGGATGATGATGGAGAAAAGCACTGAGAAGAAGCAATAAGTGAAATAGAAATGATGATCTGTGGAGACTATTTCTGGTTGTTTGTAACTGACTATACTCTGGCTTAAGACTAGAGAGCAGTTGCTGATATGGAGACACACCTGAGACTACCTAGTTACAAGGGGGATAAATGAGAAATGCTGCTAGAGTTACTACAGAGATAGAGAGATGGTGCCACAGGGGGTACTGCTAAGGGGGAATGTTCTGGGGTCTGTCTATAATCTCCATTGATGGCTAGTGGATAAAATCTATTTCCTAACCTCTTCCTCCCCTCACTCCCTCCCTCCTGCACCCTCTCCTCCCTGTCTCCTTCACCTCCCAGTTTTTCTTGAAGCCTTTGGCTTCTTCTCTACCCCCTGAATGAACTATAAAGATACTCTTTTCTTTTCCTTTTCAAGTCAGGGTGTTTATTGAGAAACAGGATGGGAAACTGAGGTAAGAGGGATGAGGTGTCCCTAATCTAAAATGAAGATTATGAGGGCTTGGGAAGTCACAACTGTGACAGAGGGACAGTCAAAGATGGAGGACAACAGTTAAAATCTCCTTTCTTCTTCACAAAGTCCCCAATTTCAGAAGTTCCCCTCAAGGGTCCTTCAGCCTGGGACAGAAACTAAATAATATCAGTTCAGCTTCTTCCCCCTGGCCAGCTTCAAGTCCCAGAGCCAGAGCCAGAATCAAAGTCCAAGATCCTGCTTCTTCTCCTCTGTGGTCAGACCCCCAACTGCCAACTCCTGGGAACATTCCATTTGGAACCTTCTTCTTGACTGACAGACAGGTCAGGTTCCCAGCTTGTTTCTTGCATCTTGGCTTGTCCTGCAAAACCTCTCTCTCTTCAAGTCTCTACCACATAAGGCAGGTAGGAAAGAAAGTATCAAAATGTATGACAATAATCTCTGTGCAACAAGTAGAAAAGATTAGTATCAGAAAGTAAATGGGACAGTTTCCCTCTACAACTTGCTGTGCTGATTTTTCATAGCATCCTGAGAGAGGAAAGACTGAAATGCCAATAAATACATTTAAAAGAGGAGTTTGGGGAGCTTTTCTCTCCAAGAAAACCAAAGAACTCTAAGAGTTAAGCACAAGTAGTTTGTCACTGAGTCAAACAGGCTAGGGGGGAAAATTAAGGGGCTTCTGTCTTTGAAGCTGTAAAAGAAAAGACTAGAAATCAGGACAGATGAATATTATCAGGTTGGAAATTTCATGGTAGCTTGGTTTATGTTTGGGGGGTTTTAGCTCCTTATTTGCATACAAATTAAATATAACAAATAATTTTGAAGATAAACAATTTGAAGATTCTATTTTGTATCAAATTAAAAACATACATCTCAAATAAACTCTCTTCACCAATCAATTGACAAACATTTATTAAGTACTTCTATGTTCCAGTGCTAGGAATAGACACAATTGAAGTATCCCCTGCCCTCAAGGAGCTTATGCTCTCTTGAGTTGATCATGAGACCAATATCATAAGGGTAGTACTTCATAGGATCAGTTTTTCAGAGTTAAATTCATAATATGTAGAGCTGGAATGATCCTTCGAATTCATCTTGTCCAACCCTCTCATTCTGCAGATAAGAAAACTAGGACTCCTTAGGGGTTGGAAGGAAAAGGAGTAAACTTACCTGAGGTCATATAGGTAATAAGTTGTAGAGTTGAAATTTGGGACCTCTGCCTCTTTCCACATTCCATTTCCACATTGAAATGTTATCCTACATTATAGTTGTGGGATCATAGGTTCATAGATCTAGAGTTGAAAGAGATTTTTGAGGCCATCTATTGCATCCCTCATCTTGGCATTTTGCAGATTAAGAAATGGTGGTGAGGGGCTTAAATGAGTTACTCAAGGTCACTGGATATTTCTGTAGGCCACAACTACATGCAGAAATTTCCAGTACCAGGACTGTTTTTTTTAAACCTTTACCTTCTGTCTTAGTATCAATTCTAAGAAAAAAGAGTGGCAAGGGCCAGGCAATTGTGGCTAAGTGACTTGTTCTGGGTCACAAAGCTGGGAAATGTCTGAGGTCACCTTTGAACCCAAGTCTCCCCAATGCCAAACCTGGTACTCTATTCATTCAAAACATATGTAGGGGGTGGTGGTAAAGGTGGAAGGAATAGTCCCCACTCTCAAAGAATCAGAAATTGATGGGTTGTGCATCAGTTGGGTAATGGCTGAGCAAGTTGTGGTATGTAATTATGATGGAATATTTTTGTACTATATAAGGAATATAAGGAATATGACATATAATGAATAAGCAGAATGATTTTAGAAAAATCTGGACTTACATGGGAACTGATGTAAAATGAAGTGAATAGAACCAGAAAAACATTGTACTCAGTAACAGCAATATTTTTTGATGAACAACTGAGAATGATCTAGTTATTCTCAGCAATTTAGTGATCCTAGATAATCCAAGAGACTTATGAAAAATGCCATCTGACTTCCAAGAAAGAAGTGACAGAGTCTGAATGCAGACTGAAACATCTTTCTCTTTCTTTTTTTATGTTTGAGATCTCTTCCACAAAATGACTAATATGGAAAAAATTTTACATGATTGAATCAATATCAGATTTCACCATGACAGGGAGGGAAGAAGGGGGGAAAGGAGGGAAGGGGTAAAGGAGGGAGAGAATTTGGAACTCAAATTTTTTAAGAAGAAAATGTGAAAAAATTGTTTTTTACATCTAGTTGGGGAAAAATAAAAAAATATTTTTAAAAACTCCCTGCTCTCAAAGAGCTCACGGTCAAATGGAGGACAGAACATTCAAACAACTATATACAAATAAGATAAAGATATGATAAATTGGGAGTAGTTACAGAGGGGACCCCTAAGATTAAAAAGGATTGGGGAAAGCTTTTTTAATTTCAGAAGGTGGGACTTTAGCTGAAAATTGAATGAAATCAGAATGTCCCCAGTGAAGGAAGAGTCCTAGGCTTGAGGACAGTCAATGAAAAAGCTTGGAGTCAGGAGATGGGATATCTTATGTAAGGAACAGTAAAGAGGCTGTTTCACTGAACCTCAGAATGTATCAAGGAGGGCCAAGGTGTTAGAATATTGTAGCAGTGTATGGGGGTGTTCAGGAAAGACTAGTTCCACTGTTCTGAGGGCTTTCTAAATCCTTTTCATGACTGTTTTCCTCCTCTGGTGTCCACCTGCCATCTAACTCTCACCTATGGCTCAAAGAAGCTTTGGCTTGCACAATGGTCACACCCTACCAAATTCACTTGGTACCGGGGACATCTACAGAGTCGCAATAGGGTACAGTTTAGAACTGTCGGGGGATAGCTTAGAGCTGTCGGAGAACAGCTATGGAGTCGCAAGAAAGAAAGACTGGAACATTATCAAAGAGGGATAATGAACGTTTATTGTAAGCAGAACATCAGATTTAAAGCTCTTCTCGAGAGACACAATCTATCCTCCCCAATGCTCCCCAGAATGTGAACAGGGCAGTTAATCCATTCCCAGGAGATCTTGGAACTGTTCATGCAGCCTTGAACTGAGATTACTATGTTTTGGCATACTCAGTAGGAATGGTAGGTCACAAACACCTGGGAAGAGGAATTCCATTCCATGAAGTCATGAAAGGTTCACTGCAACTTGATATTCTAATTAAACCATCTTAAAAGTAACCAACTGGTTTCAAGCACATCAATGAGCTATGGAGGTGTCTACTCCAGACATATGAAGTGGGGCTGATGAGAACAATATCTTCCAATGGCCATAAAGGCAGCTGAATGAGATGTTGTGGAGCTCCCACAAATTGAGTAGACATCAGAGAAGGTTATCCACTGCAACCTGAGCCAACATTAGTTGTATTGACTTTTGTCATGACACTGGACTTTGATGACTCTAGAAGAGAGAGTGAGACTAATGACTTTAATGAACTCTGCTTCACTTAAATTCAATTAACCACTGAGTCAAATGACCACTAGTGCTATCATTTTGGTCCTCTGAATATGAAGGACAACAACTAAGATGAATGGAAAGACAGGTATGAAAGAGTCAAGTTATAAAGAGTTTTAAAGTCCAAATAGAGGAGTTAATAAAGAGCTACAGGTGTTTACTGAATAGGGAAGGGTGTATGATATGGTAAGATTTTCATTTTACGAACATCAGTTTGACAGACTGTGGAAGATAATTTGGAGTGAGAAACAAGTCTATAGTCCAGTCACAAGGTGATAAAAGCCTGAACCCGAATAGCTGTAGTTTCAGAGAAGAGAACATCCTAGAGATGTTATGAAGGGGGAAAAAAATCAGAACTTGACAACTGAATGGATCGAGAGTTAAGTGGGAAAGAATATTTGTTTCTTTATGCAATATTCATTTCCTCACAAATTCTTTGATTTATCAGGGGTTTTTTTTTTGCCTTAATTGCTATTTCTAAAAATATCTCAAGTTAATATTAACTTTAATTTCATGAGCAAATTGGCAAAGTTCCTGGAACATTTGCTTTCCTTTCCTTACTCATCTGGGAGGAAGTAATTTCATAGAACTTCTTTTCAGATTTTTCTAAAAGTAAATACTTTTCATTTATAATAAATAATAGTGATTAGTAACACTGAAAACAGGGCTCTTTGAAAACAAAGTAACAATGGACCAGAGATAAGAATATCTTGTATTTGTGTTTGAGTTTAAAAGGTTGCCTCAGGCGGTCAATTTATAATGACTACTTACTACTTATTCTTTATCCATACTACATAAAAAGCAAGAAGTATAGAGAAAAGCCACTAGAGCTAGTCAGAAGGTATAATGAGTTCAAGTAAAATTCTAGAATCTAGCTTGGAAAAGAAAGAAAAATCACCTGTTCTTGAGTCAAAAAAATTTTCCTTCAAGTCCTATTTCTGATGCTTAATAATAATATCTACTAGCATTTATTTAGCACTAGCATTATTTATTTAAGTTCTACAAAGCACCTTACAGATATTATCTCACTTTATCCTCAAAACAACCCTGGGAAATAGGTACTATGATTAACCTAATTTTATGAATATCCTTATTTTACAGTTTACAGGAAATAAACACAGAGGGTTGGGTGATTTCCACAGGGTCCCACAGCTAATGAGTCTGAAGTCAAATTTGAACTCGGGTCTTTCTGACTCAAGATCCATTGCTTTACCTAACTGCTTAAAGCTACCTGCCTGATCCTTGGCCAGTCAATGAACCTCTATGAAACACTATAGATTCCACATTTTTAATGTCAGCTGGATTTTTAGGAACCCCAGGTTTGCCCCTGACTCCTAAGAAATCGCTCCTAGGTGTGGAAAGGAAAACTAAAACAAGTTTTGAACTTTCTGCCACTGAATTGGAACAAACAGCAGTTGGAGTGTTAGAGAGAAGATATTGTCAAAAAACTATAATATTTTATAGGAAAAATGGATAGGATTGAAGAACAGAGAATACTGAAGTTTTTATAACAGGGAAATGAGGAGTTGAAGGGAGAGAGGGTCAAAAATCCTATTAAAAAAAATCATACCTAGATTTGGGATTCCCACAAAATTGGACTCAGACTGTGGAAGTCACTTTACTCAATCAATAATGAATGAAATTTATAAAAATCTAGGAAAACAAGCAACAATATAACCATACACTGTATCATCCCCAAAGTTCAGGGCAAGTGGAGAGATTAAATAAAGACATCAAAACATTGATAGGAAAATTTTGTGCAGAAACACGCCAAAAATGGACAAACATTCTGCCATTAGTTCTGTTCCATCTGAGAACATGACCCAGTGGAGATCTGCACATCTCTCCATTTGAGATGCTATAGGGACACACAATTTGGCAAGGAAGGACTTGTAAACCAGCTTACATTGCAATTATAGGTGGAGATTGTCAATTAACAAAATATATACAAGCTTTACAAACAAGAATAGCTGAGTTGCATGAAATGGGCTTGATACAACAAATAGTATCCCTGGATTACAATTTGCACAACATCAAACCAGGAGACATAGTATACTTAAAAAATTTCAATAGAAAATTGGCTACAGATGTAAAATGGCCTGGACCACATGAAGTATTGCTTACTACCCCAACAGCTAT
The DNA here is from genome assembly GCF_027887165.1 of Monodelphis domestica. Lineage (NCBI taxonomy): Eukaryota > Metazoa > Chordata > Mammalia > Didelphimorphia > Didelphidae > Monodelphis > Monodelphis domestica. The sequence goes on from NC_077234.1 coordinate 193,189,651, forward strand.
AAAAAATGCAGGGACTCATGGTTCCACTATTCCCACAAAAAACCAGAAAAATTCAACATCACTGTAATAGACATAGAAGATAATTAGACAAAAGATAGTGCTGATAAATGAAAACAAAAACTGATTAACATCAAAAAAGTACACAATAAAGAAACAATAGTGACACATAATGTTCAAGACAACAAGATCCCAGTAGTCAAGCATCTCATAGCAAGAAGATAACTTTCCAGCCCAGAGGAAAAGCATCCCAGAGGAAAAGCATACCAGAGGAAAAGCATCCCTGAGGAAAATATATTGAACCAGCCCAGAGGAAAAGCATCAAGAAAAACTGCTAGAGAGAAGAAACACACAAAAAAAGCTGAAATGGAAAACTAAGACTTTGAACTTTGTAAATGTGTTTATATAAGAAGAGGACAAATGGGAAACAAGACTTATATGTAAGACTGAGTGTGTTGAAATAATAAAACAAAATTAATTTCACATGTTAGGGAAATAGCATTCAACATTACATAACTTGGAAGAAAGAAGAAGTCCATCAGTCAACATGAGAAGTAGAAATCTGAAGAAACTTCATAAGCATTAATTCAACACAGCACTATTAGACACAAAACACAAAAACACAAACTGACATATTGGGAGAGCTTGTTTAAATAAACAAGTGTCTGAAATTGTATTTATGTGAAATGTAAATATGTATATAGTTAGTTCCATAAGGTCTTAGGCAAATAGAAAGATTAATAGATATTTCTATTTGATGGACATCAGGATGTGGAACAATGTATATTATTGTATTATATGTAAATAATCTCTATAAATAATGTATATACTATAATTAGGTTAGTAGCATAGTGATAGAATATGTAAATATTTAGCATAGCATGCATTATGTTGTACATAAGATTAGGTTATAGATTAGAGTAGAGACTTAGATAATAGTTATAATAAGTAGGGAATAGATTAGGAGTAAGTTAAGTTAAGCAGAGCATAGACCATTATACTTAGAAATAGACTTAAAGCTGCATTTTCAGATAGTTAACTTTTAATTGTTTATTTTAAAACTGATGCTGAAATTGTGTTTAATGGAAATATATATAGATAAAATAGTTTGCAAATAATAATAGATATATAAAATGGGAAAACTATTTAGTTTAATTTAGCAAGAGTAAGTAGTATTAGCAGTAAGATTCAAATTTCTTTGTAATAGTTTTGTTCAAACATTTATTGTACTGAATTTATTGTAAAACTCGAAAACTACCCTTACTCAAACTTCCCTGCATAGAATTCCTTAAAGTAGATAAAGTTAGCATAGAATAATGATAGAGTAATTGAGGGAAGTTTATTATTTTGGGGGAAGTAGTTATAAATTAGATTTAGTAGATTGGTAACTATAATAAAAATAAGTGACCTTGGGAAGGTCACAACAAAAAAGGGGACGATTGTGGAAAGGAAAACTAAAACAAGTTCTGTACTTTCTTCCACTGAGGTGGAACAAGCAGCAGTTGGAATGTTAGAGAGAAGATACTGACAAGACTGACAGTTGGTGGGGGAAGGGGCAACTGGGATGGGCAATTGGTCTTGTGACTAGCACTTCCTTCCTGGCCCTGGAACTGGAAGGAGTCTTTCTTCCTGTCTCTGAATAGAAGTGGTTCTATTACTGAATTTCCCAACTGTGTGCTCTACCTGGATCCCTGTGATCATGTTAATTGGACAAAAGGACTTAAGGGAAGCAGTTTGGACTATAAGGTCGATCTTTAGGGCATCAGCCTTAAGACACAGGCTCAACTAGTTCTGAAAGTCAGAACTTTTTTTCCTCTTGCTGTCTACTGCTAAGACTTTGAACTTAAGAAAACTAGCACAGATTAGCATAGACAGGAATAAAGAAACCCTCCACCAGCCTATGAGGCCTGGCCTCAGCTCAAAAGTTGTGAGAGACTCATACCTCATCTAGGGAAATTCCTCTTCCCTGTTCCCTGATACCTTCCCAATCCAAACTTGTTATTAAAATTTATCTTTATTTAAATAACCACAGTCAGATAAGAGGACTAACATTTCAGGGGACATAGAGGGAACTGAACCTCAGGACAGTCATTCAACTATAAATGGCCCTTATTGGACCCCTGCTGAGTGACTAAGTCTGGGGAGAGGCTTGTCCCTCAGGAGAGTCCTTGCTTACCTGCTCTGGGGCATCTTCCACATCAATCCATAGAGAAGACATCCCCTCAGGTTGTCATAAGTGACCCATTTCTCAGAAACCCCATTTTTCAAAAAATAGCCTCTCGGCAGGGGGCATCTCTCTCCTTTTACCTCACCAGCAGCCACATTCCCTCTCTCCCTTCAACTCCTCATTTCCCTGTTATAAAACCTTCAGTATCCCCTGTTCTTCAATCCTACCCATTTTCCCTATAAAATATTACATAGGGAAGTCCCAGACTGATGGTTCAGTTGGAACAATAGACCTTAAAGTACTTAATGATTACAGTTTAGATGGGCTAGGTAGATGCAGTCAAATATTAAGTACCCTTTTTGTCCTAGAAGTTTCCCCCATTTTACCAGAGATCCATTCCAAGAAGGCCAACACCTGTGTAGGAACCATCCTTTTAGTATCCATTATAGTAGACCACTTCCTGATACCCCAGCTTCTGGCTATAGCTTCTTTCCCAAGCCTGCTTACAACCTGTATGTTTGATGTGTTTAATTCCCCAAAAGGTATATAAGATCCCGATATTTTATTGTTCTTTGGAGAATCATCTCTCACAGTGATTCTCACAGAGATACTCTTCCCAGAGTCCCAGAACCCTTGGCTCTGTGTGGTTTTTTAAGCACTTGACTGTGTGGTGGCCAAATATTGAACACTATCTCTTTCCTGGTTAAAGACTTGGTTTTGCTGACTACTTTAGTAGTTCTGTGTTTTTCCAGGTTGACAAGAATATGAGGTAGTTGGCTTCTTTTTTTTCTTTTAAAAAAAATTACACTTACAATTCAATTACATGTTGAAACAATTCTTAACAATTGTTATCTGACATCTTGTGATCCAGATTCTCACCCTCTCTCCCTGAACTCCTCCCTTCCTTTGATAGTAAATATCCTCAGCTGTCCTGCACTACCTATTTCCATATTCCTCATGCTGAAAAAGAGGATGCATATTGCACCCACAGGAAAAAAAAATCATGAAGGTAATAAAGTGAAAAATGATATGTTTTTACCCACATTCAGATCCTGACAATTCCTTCTATGGCTATAGATAACATTTTTCATCATTAGATCCTTAAGATTATGTTGGAACTTTGAATTGCTGATAATAGTTGAGTCCTTCATAGTTGATCGTATAATAATATTTGTTACTGTATACATTGTTCTCTTGTTTCTGATCACTGTACTTTGCATCAGAACATATAAATCTTTCCAGGTTTTTCTGAAATCATCCTACTCATTTCTAATGGCACAGTAGCATTCCATTACAACCATATACTATAACTTATTAAGCCATTCCCTAATTGATGAATATCCACACAGTTTCCAATTCTTTGCCACTATGAAAAGAACTGCCTTAAAAATATTTGTGTATATTTATTTCCTTTTCCATTTTATTTTATCTCTTTGGAATACAAACCTAGTAGGGCATGCATAGTTTTATGGCACTTTTGGCAGGTTATCAGATTGTTCTCCACAATGGTTGTATCAGTTCCAAGTTCCACTAATAGTGTATTAGTCTCAACTTTCCTATATCTCCTCCAATATTTGTCATTTTCCTTTTTTATTATATTAGTCAATCTGATAGGTGTGAGGTGTTACCTCAGAGCTGTTTTAATTTGCATTTATCTAATCAGTAGTGATTTGGAGCATTTTTTTGCATATGCCTACTGGTAGTTTTAATTTTTTTCATATGAAAACAGCCTATTCATAAGGATACAATGATATTACAACTTGTATCCTTATAAATTTGACTCTTTTTTCTACATGATTAAGAAATGAGTCCTTTGTCAGAGACACTTGATATAATATATTTTTCCCAGTTTTTTTGGTTTCCCTTCTAACCTTGGTTACATTCATTTTGTTCAAATCTAATGAGTAGTTGGTTTTAAAAATATCTCCTCAGTTTGGATATACGATCCTATGAGCTCAATCAATCTTCCCAACCACCATGCGAGTTAGATTATAGGGGCATTATTCTAATTTTTCAGATTGGGAACAAGCTCAGAGAGGTTAAGGGTTTGCCTAATGTTTGGGAATTAACTATTTTTTTTTATTTTAAACATTATTTTATTTGGTCATTTCCAAACATTATTCACTGGAAACAAAGATCATTTTCTTTTCCTCCCCGCCACCCCTCCCACCACCTTTCCCTCTCCCATAGCCAACGCATGAAACTGGTTATCACATGTGTTCTTGACTCAAACCCATTTCCCTGTTGTTGGTACTTGCACTAGAGTGTTCATTTAGAGTCTCTCCTCAGTCATATCCCCTCCACCCCTGTAGTCAAGCAGTTGCTTTTCTTCGGTGTTTTTACTCCCACAGTTTATCCTCTGCTTGTGGATAGTGTTTTTTAGATCCCTGCAGATTGTTCAGGGACATTGCATTGACACTAATGGAGAAGTCCATTACCTTCGATTGTACCACAGTGTATCAGTCTCTGTGTACAATGTTTTCCTGGTTCTGCTCCTTTCGCTCTGCATCACTTGGGAATTAACTATTGCTGGATATAGGACTACACAAAATCATAGAATCTCAAGATTGGAAAGTACCTCAGAGACCACTTAGTTTAGCCTAATCTAGCCCATATGGATACAGGAATCCACTCCATAATCACTTCCAAAAATGATCATTCAGCTATCATATTTCAATCTAGTGAGGAAGAATCATCTAACTATTTCTGTCTCTACAACTCTGTTGATTATCCCTATTTTATGCTCTTATGGACCAAAGAAATCATCAACAAGCATTCCTTAGGTATTTATATGTGTCCTAGTGTTTCTAATCTTCCAAAATCCCTCCAATGTTGATTGTTCCCAATTTGAGAGGATTTTTGCTAATTTTCAGGGTGTGAAGTGAAACCTTAACAGTTGTTTCAATTTGCAGTTCTCTTATTCTTAGTGACTAGGAGCATTCTTTCATGTGGTTATGAATATTTTGTAGTTCTTCTTTTGAGAGTTGTTTGTTCACATTCTTTGACCATTTGTCTATGATAAATCTAATAGCATTCTTAATAATTCTTATATAAACACTATAATAGTATTATTTAACTTTATTTTATTATCATGCAAAATATACTTCCATATTGGTCATTGTAGTAAGATCACATTCATACAAAACCAAAACTCTAAAATAAAACCATAAATACACTTATGTGAAAGACAGTATGCTTTGATCCACATCCATCTGACTATATTAGTTCTTTCTGTGTAGGTAAATAATATTCATATCATAAATTTTTCAGGATTGTCCCAGATCATTGCATTGCTGAAAGTAACCAAAGTTTCACAGTTGAGCATCATGTAGTATTGTTGTTACTACGTACACTGATTTTCTGGTTCTGCTTATTTTGCTCTGCATTAGTTCATACAAATCTTTCCCGCTTTTTTTGCAATCATCTTGCTTATTATTTCTCATAGCACAATAGTAATCCATCACCAACATGTTCCATAATTTGTTCAGCCATTTCCCAATTGATGGACATCCCCTTAATTTCCAATCCATTACCACTACTAAAAGAATTGCTATAAATATTTTTGTACAAGAAGGTAATTTCCCACTTTTTATGATCTCTTTGGGATATAGATCCAGAAATGGTATTACAGGATCAAAAGATATGCAGTTTTATAGCCCTTTAGGCATAATTCTACACTGCCCTCCAGAATGATTAGATCAGTTCACAAGTCTACAACAGTGCATTAACTTCTCAATTTTGCCACATCCCCACCAACATTTATCACTTTACTGTCACATTGGTCAATCTGATAGGTGTGAGATGGTACATCAGTGTTGCTTTAATTTGCATTTCTCTAATCAGGAGAGATTTGGAATACTTTTATGTGATTATTGATGGCTTTGATTTCATCATCTGAAAACTGCTTGTTCTTATTCTTTTACCTTTTGCCAGCTGGAGAATGGCTTGTAAATTAGACCTTTACCAGGAAAATTTTTATAAAAATTTTCTCCAGTTTGTTGTTTCCCTTCTAATCTTGGTTACATTAATTTTGTTTGAACAAAAGTCTTTTAATTTAATATAATCAAAGTTATTCATTTTATATCTTATAATGTTCTCTATCTCTTATTTGGTCATAAATTATTCTCTTTTCCAATGATCTATGAGAAAAACTCTTCTATGTTCTGTCAATTTAGTTATAAAAATAAATCTATCTGAATCATATATCCATTTTGACCTCATCTTGGTATAGGATATAAGATAATGGTCTATACCTAGTTTCTAGCCATACCATTTCCCAATTTTCCAAGCAATTTTTGAAACAGTAATTTCTTATTCTGAAAGCTAGAGTCCTTGGGTTTATCATTAAATTGCTGAAGTAATTTACTCCTATATTTTGTGTATCTAATCTATTCCATTGATTTACCATTCTATTTCTTAGCCAGTACCAGAATGTTTTGATGTTTATTGCTTTATAACACAATTTGAGTCTGGTACAGCTAGGTCATTTTCCTTCACATTTTTTTCCATTTGTTCCCTTGATATTCTTGATCTTTTCTTCTTATAGATAAATTTTGTTATTATTTTTTCTAGTTTCATAAAATGATTATTTGGTAGTTTGATTGGTATGCCACTGAATAAGTAAATTAATTTAGATAAAATTCTCATTTTTATTGTATTAGCTCTGCCTATGCATTAGCAATTAGTATTTTCCCGGGTATTTAAGTCTGATTTTATTTGTGTGAAAAGTGTTTTGTAATTGTGTTCATATAATTCCTAGTTTTGTCTTAGCAAGGAGATTCCCAAGTATTTTATATTGTTAAGGACTATTTTAAATGGAAAGTATCTTTCTATCTATTGCTGATGAACTTTGTAATATAGAGAAATGTTGATGATTTTGTGGAATTATTTTGTATACTGCAACTTTACTAAAGTTATTAATTATTTCAACTAGTTTTTCAGTTGATTATCTGGAATTCTCTATATTGTATCTTCTATGAAGACTGATAATTTAGTTTTCTCACTGCCTACTTTAATTCTTAAAATTTCTTTTTCTTTTCTTATTGCTAAACTAGCATTTCTAATCCAATATCAAATAGTAGTGATGATAATAAGCATCCTTCATTCACCACTGTCCTTAATGGGAAGGTTTCTAACTTATCACCATTGCAGATTGCATTCATTGATGGTTTTAGGATTTTAGGGAGCTACTACTTATCATTTTAAAGAATGATCCATTTATTCCTATGCTTTCTAGTGTTTTTAAGTGGAATGGATATTATAGTTTGTTGAAGGCTTCTTCTGCATCTTTTGAAATAATCAATTTTGCTGATAGTTTTCCTAATATTAAACCAGCCTTACATTTCTGATATAAGTCCCACCTGGTCATATTGAATAATATTTGTGAAATATTGCTATATTCTCCTCTTTAGTATTTTATTTTAAAATTTTGCATCAGTAATCATTAGTGAAATTGGCCTATAATTTTCTTTCTCTGTTTTTGCTCTTCCAGGCTTAGGTAAGAAAGCCATTTTTGTGTCATAAAAATAATTTGGTAGGATTCCTTCTTTGCCTATTTTCCTCAAAATTTATAAAGTATTAGGATTAAATGTTCCTTAAATATTAGATAAAATTCATTTGTGACTCCATCTGGCTCTAGGGACTTTTATAAGTGAGTCCATTGATGCTTTGTTCAATTTTTTTTCTGAGGTGGAATTATTTAAACATTTTATTTCCTCTTTTGTTAATCTGGGAAATTTTTATTTTTCTAAATATTCATCTATTTCACTTATGTTGTCAGATTTCCTGGCATATAATTGAGCAAAATGGCTCCTAATGATTGCTTTAATTTCCTCTTCATTGGTGGAAAATTCACCCTTTTTGTTTTTGATATTGGTAATTTGATTTTCTTCTTTTTTTAAATCAAGAGAACCAAATGTTCTATTTTTTCCATAAAACCAACTTCTAGTCTTATTTATTAGCCCAATAGTTTTCTTGCTTTCAGTTTTATTAATTTCTTCTTTAATTTTTAGGATTTCCAAATTAGTCTTTAACTGGGGATTTTTTATTTTTTTCTAGTTTTAGTTGCATTCACAATTAATTGGTTTGCTTTTTTCCTATTTTATTGATTTAAGCATTTAGATATAACTTTTCCCCTATATACTGTTTTGACTGTAACCCATAAATTTTGATATGTTGTCTCCTCATTGTCATTTTCATTAATGAAATTATTGATTGTTTCTAAACATTTTTTCTTTGGCCCACCCTTTTTAGCATTAGATTATTTAGTTTCCAATGATAATAGCATTCTTAATAATCCTTAATATGATGATAATGGATCACTGTGAAAAAGCTAAACTATTTACCTCATTTTACTTTGTTTTCTCTTTAAAGAATGATCTTTAGAATGGGAAGGACAGAGCATAATTAGTTAGCAATGATGGAATCTTATGGAAAATGAGGAGTTGGTCAGGCAACATTCACCTGATTTCAATGAGTTTAAGTCTTCAAATCTAGAATAAAATACTGAAAAGGCTAGGAGACATTGTTGAACTACTGTTGATAATCAGGAAAAGATTGTAGAGAAAAGAGGAAATATTGCAGGAGTGGGATTACATGAATGCTATTCCAATTTTCCAAAGAGGAAAGAGGATGGAGAATGACAATGATAATCAGCAATGCAATGATCCAAGTCAACTCCAAGGAACTCATGATGAAAAAGGCTATCACATTTCCAAAGAAGGAATTAATTGAATCTGAATACAGATTGAAACATACCATACTTCACTTTATTTTCTCCACGAATTTTTCACTAGTATAAATGATATGTCTTCTCTCACAAGATGGAAATATGTATTACATGATAATACATGTATGATTAATACCTTATTACATGCCAACTTGGGGAAGGTAGAAGGATGGAAGAGATAGAGAGAATATGGATTGAAAAATGTCAGAAAACAATTATTAAAAATTGTATAGACATGTAAAGAAAAAAGAAAGAAAGGGTAAATCCTAGAACTTTTAGACTAGTCCTAGGCAAACAAGTCCCATGAAAAACCTGGTCTATTTGATTTTTTGTAGAGCCAGTCAAGAATGCCTTTGACGTTTTAAAATAAAGTTTTGTTATATTTTAAAATGTCAATTCTTTTTTAGGTAGCTGGCCATACAGAAACAGGAGGCAGGATGGATTCAGCCCTGTAGGTGTAGTTTGCTGATCTCTACTCTGCACCGAAGCATTTTACTTCTAATCCTGGAAAAATTTTAGAACACATGATTAAAGGATTGGCATGTGAACACTTAGACAGAGAAATAGTAAGTACCAAAGGCCAATATAATTTCATCAAAAATAGGTCTTGCCTGTTATTGCCTAGAGGCAGCTAGGTGACTCAGTGAATTGAAAGCCAAGCCTAGAGATAGAAGATCCAAGGTTCAAATCTGTCCTTAGACATTTCTTAGCTGTATGACCTTGGGCAAATAACTTAATGCCAACTGCCTAGTTCTTACCCTTTTCTACCTTGGAACAAATACTTAATATTGATTCCTAGATGGAAGGTAAGGGTTTAAAAAAATATATCTTGCCAGAATAATTTTTTCACTCCTTTTTTGACAGGGTAACTTTTCCTGCTATCTGTATTGTAGGCAGAATATGCCTATAATTGTAGTTTCTTCTTTGGAGGCTATATTATTTGGTGCATGTATGTTTATTGAAATTAATTCATTGTCTGTAGAACCTTTTACCAAAATATAATTTACTTCCTTTTCTCCTTTAATTAGATCTATTTTTACTTTAGCTTTGTTTGAGACCATGATTGGTATTCCTGCTTTTTTTTTTTTACCTCAAAGCTCAATAGATTTGGCTCCATCCCCTTACCTTTACTCTGTGGGTGTGTCTACCTGCCTAAAATGTGTTTCTTGTAAACAATATATCATAGGATTCTGGTTTTGAATACACTCTGCTATCCACTTCTGTTTTATGGATGAGTTCATCCCATTTACATTTGCAATTGTGATTTACATCTGCATATTCCCCTCCATCTTATTTTTCCCTTTTGATCATATCCTTTCTCCTTTTACTCTGTCCCTCCACACAAATGCTTTTCTTTTAATCATTTCTACCATTCCCCTTCCTTTAAATTACTCCACTCCCCCACTACCACCTTTCTTATTCCCTATCTACTTCTCTATAGGGTAAGATAGAATTCTATACCCCAATCAATCTGGCTATTATTCCCTCTCTGAGCCAGTCCCATTGACAGTAAGGTTTGTGCATTGTCCATTTCCTCCTTCATCCTCCCCTCCACTGTAATTGGAGTTTTTTGCAACTCTTTAGGTGATAAAATTTATCTCATTTTAGCTCTCACTTCCCTTTCCTCTCTGTGCAATCCTCTTTTTCAATCCTTGATGTTTTTTGCATATTATGTCATCCAAAACAGTTTACTCTTGTACCCTCTATCTATGTGTACTCCTTCTATCTGCTCTATTCATTATAAAAATTTAGAGTTACAAATATCTTTTCACATAGGAATATAAATAGTTCAGCCTTATCAGATCCCTTAAATTTTATCTTTCTTATTTACCTTTTTATGCTTTTCTTGAACCTTTATTTGGGCATCAAATTTTCTGTTTATGTCTGGTTTTTTAATCAAGAATACTAAGAAATCTTCTATTTTATTATTCCATTTCCTCCCTAAAAGAATATATTCAGTTTTGATGGCTGTGATTATTGGTTGTAAATCTTGTTCCTTAGCCTTCTAGAATATCATATTCCAAGCCTTACAATCCTGTTTATCATGGAGCCATGATATTTGAATTGTTTTGGGTTTTTTTCTGGCTGCTTATAGTATTTCCTCCTTGACCTGGTAGCTCTTGAATTTGAATATATAATATTCCTGGGAATTGACATTTTGAGATGTATTTCAGGTGGATCAGTAGAGTCTCTCAATTTCAATTTCAAATTCTTTCAATTTACTCTCTTCTTCAAGAATATTAGGGTAATTTGACAATTTCTTGTAGTATGATATCTAACCTTTTTTTTTTAAATCATGACTTTCAGATAGTCCAATAATTCTTAAATTGTCTCTCCTGCTTCTATTTTCAGGTCACTTGTTTTTTCAATGAGATATTTTATATTTTCTTCTATTTTTTTATACTTTTGATCTAGTTTTGTTGTTTCTTGATGTCTCATGAAATCATAAGTTTCTATTTGCCAATTTATAATTTTTAAAGAATGATTTTCTCCTATGATCTTTTGAACCTCCTTTTGCATTTGGCCAATTCTACTTTTTAAAAAACTATTTTCTTCATTGGATTTTTGTGCCTCTTTTTCCATTTGGTTAATTCTGCTTTTTAAACTGTTATTTTCTTTTTGCATTACTTTCATTTCTCTTCCCCATTTTTTTCTGCCTCTCATTTAATTTTTAAATTCTTTTTTTAACTCTTCCAGAGTGTGAGTCTACTTTCCATTTTTCTTTGAAATTTTTCATGTGGCTGTTTTGATCTCACTGTTGCCTACTAAATCTGTGCCTTACTCTTCTTTGTCTGCCTAAAATTTTTTATGCTTAGGTGTTTTTGTTTTTGTTTGTTTATTTTTTGTTTTTTTGCTTGTTTTCCTGGCCTTATTTTACTTTGACTTTTATTTTAAAGGTGGGTTCTGTTTTCAGAGAAGAGGAGCTCTCTTAAACTTCAATTTTTCCTTGCTGCTACCCTCAGCTCTAGTTTTGGTTTTCTGCAAATCTTGGGTCTTCCAAAGTGTTATGATGGCCTGTGGGCTAGGATCTCTGAAAGCCACCTCTCACTGATAATTCAGTCTTCTCAAGGGACTTCTGATGGCTTTCAGGACTCAGAACACTGTCAGCTATTTTGCCCTGTGGTGTAAGGTCTCAGTACAGGCTTGAGCAAGGCTCTGGAGCTCCCCTTAGGTTAGAATCAGCCAGACAAGAACTGTCTTGCATTGGGGATGGCCTGGCATTTGGGTCTTCACTGCTGTCAAGCAAAATCTCAGAGTCTCATTGTGGGCTTATAATAGCCTGGTCACTATGGACTGCCCTGCAAAACTTGCAGCCTCACCAGAGGCTTAAGTGGGCCAGAAGCTATAAACTTGGGGTCAGCCCTATAGGGTCAGATTTGGGCATATGAATGTAAGGGATAGGCATGAAGTGCTCTGCTGTTGGCTTTTATCCCCAGGATCTCAAAGTTGGTTTTTGCCCAGTTTTAGAACCTGGAACACTAGGTGGTGGGGGTAGGAGGTTTATACTCCTATATGCATAGTTTTACTTTCAGCTTTCCTTTCTAACCCTTTCTGACAACTTTTCAAGTTGTTTTCTGAAGGAGAGTTATTTTACTTTGTTCCCTTATTGGTTCTGTGACTCCAGTATTAATTTTGAATGCTAGAACAGTGGTTCTCAACCTGTGGGTCATGACCCCGATGGGGGTCAAAAGACCAAAACATAGGGGTCACCTAAAGCCATCAGAAAACACATATTTCTGATGGCTTTAGCCTCTGAGAAATCGCGGTACGTTACACTATGAGGGGCGATGGATTTACCCTGTTGCCTAGAGACTGGACTCAGAGACCCAGAGAGAGCACCCGGGTGCTGGCTCCAGAGGGGTTAAGAATGAGTCCTGGAGCAAATAACTCCTGGAGTGGATAATGGAGTTGAGTAACCCCAGCAAAGTGAAGTCTCAGCTTGAGCCTGAGGGAGATGACAGGAAGAAGAAGGAAGCGTCTGTGGAGCCCCTCCCCAGGCAGGACTTACCTCCTGCCCCAGCATTCAGGCTTCCTCCTGCTGGATTAATATTTCTCAACATATAATTAAATATTGTTTTTGTGATTAGTCACTATGTTTAAATTATGTTTGATTTGTAGCGATGAGAATACATAATGCATATCAGGTATTTACATTCTGAATCATAACTGTAGCAAAATTACAGTTTTGAAGTAGCCACCAAAATAATTTTTTGGTCTGGGGTCACCGCAACATGAGGAACTGTATTGCAGGTTTGAGACATTAGAAAGGTTGAGAACCATTGTGCTAGAAATCTGGTTTGAGAGGATTCTCAGACTGGTTCTGGCTTTCCATCCTGCTACTCCACCATCTTGGCTCTGCCCTATGATCCTTAGCATGTATCAAGGCATAAATGACTTGCTTCTCAAGATTGCAGATAGCATGAAATTTGGAAAATCTGGATCCAAAAAGATATCAGTCATCTAGAGCAATAGACTAAATTGAATAAGAAAAAATTTTCTTAGAAATAATTGTAAAGTCTTATATGTGTTATAAAAAATCTTTAAAAATATAGGATGAAGGAAGATAGACAACAATTCTTGTGAAAAAGAGTAAGGTAGGGGTCTTAGAGGACTAAGTTCAATATGATTTAATAGTATGACATGGCAGTCAGAAAAATTAATTCTATTCTAGGCTGCTTTAAGAAATAAATAGTAGAATGCATTGCTAGTGGAGTTATGAATTAATCCAGCCATTCTGGAAGACAATTTGGAATTATGCACATAGGATTTTTAAAGAATGCATACCCCTTGATCCAGTAATACCTCTGCTTGGTTTGTACCCCAAAGAGATAATAAGGAAAAATACTTGTACAAAAATATTCATAGTTGCAAGATGGCAAAATAATTGGAAAATGAGGGGATGTCCATCAGTTGGGGAATGGCTGAATAAATTGTGGTATATGTTGGTGATAGAATACTATTGTGCTGTAAGGATCAATGATCTAGAGGCTTTCTATGTGAACTGGGAGAACCTCAATGAATTGATCCAAAGTGAAATGAGCAGAACCAAGAGAACATTGAGCACACAAAGTAAAACATTGTGGAATAATCTAATGTAATAGATTTTGCTACTAGTTGTGTAGCTACTAGCAATGTAGTAAGTCAGGACACTCCTGAAGGACTTATGAGAAAGAATGCTATCCACATTGAGAGAAGGAACTATGAGAGTAGAAATGCAAAAGCAAAACCTATGATATCACTTATCACATGTATATATGGGTATATGATTTGGGGTATGCTTTTAAAAAAATCATTCTGTAGCAAAAATGAATGATGTGGAAATAGATATCAAGTGACAACATTTGTACAACCCCGTGGAATTGCTTGTTGGCTCTGGGAGGGGAGGGAAAGAAAAAGAATCATATAAACATGGAAAAATATTTTTAAAAAATAAAAATGTAAAATGTTGAGATAAAAAAAGAAACAAATAGTGGCTTTCTCAGTGGGGATGTGGGGAGTTATTATCCTTCATACACAAAGAAGACCTAAATGACATCATTGCTGATGTCTTTTGCCTCCCATATAAGTTGGATTTAAGTGAAGTAGAATTGCACAGAATGTTAGCCTCACTTCCAGAGGCAGCAAAGTCCATGGGTACGGCAAAGTTCAGAATGACTGGCCGTGGCCCAGGATGAGGTAGATGACCTTGGCATCTTTGGTACCCAAAGCAAGCTCCAGTCCCTCCATAGCACTTGCTTCAAGCTGCCTTCATGACTGTTGTTACAAATTATTCTCATCTGCCCCTTCTGCCAGGGGATATCTTCACATCCCTCAGGTAGATATTACTCTGACTCACCAATGGATTTGAGAACTGTAGGTTACCATCAACTTGTTTTAGCCCATCTGTTGAAACAACTTTACCGGGGCTTGGTTGCTGTATGTGCTGAGGCTCCTTGGAGCCAGAGGTGAGAGCTGGGTGGCAGATGGACATACAAAGGAGCAAAGCAGCCTGAAAAGGGTTTGGCAAGCCCTCAGAGCAGAGGGACGGGGGAAGAGAATTTGGAACTCAACATTTTAAAAAATAAATGTTCAAAGTTGTTTTTACATGTAATTATAAAAAATAAAATATTTTTAAAAGAAAAAGCAAGAAATGGTGTCTCAAACAAGCAAAGTCTTAATTCTGCTATACTTTTCTTGGTCAGGCTACATCAGGAATGTTATGTTCTGTTTAGACAGCAGTGTAGGAAGGATTTTAATAAAGTAGAATGTCCAGAGAAGCACAATAGGGGCAATGAAAGGCTCGAGAACCTTCTTTAGAAGGACTCACTGAAATAACCTCATATATATATATATATATATATATATATATATATATATATATATATATATTTCTCTCTCTCTCCCCCATTACTATCTCTCCGTTTCCTTTTCTCTCCCCATCCCTCCTCTCTTCTCTCTTTCTTTTTTTTAAATTTTATTTAATTTTTTGGGTTACGATACTCACTTTATTTCCCTCCCTCCCTTCCACCCATCCTTCTCATATCCAACGTGCAATTTCACTGGGTTTTACATGTGTCCTTGATCAGAACCCATTTCCATGTTGTTGGTATTTGCTCTCGGATGTTCATTTAGAGTTGACATCCCCAACCATATCCCTTCTTTTTTTCCCCCTTTCGCATTGCTAGAAAGAAACCCACTGAGAAGTGATAGCAAGAGAAAAGATGGAGAAATCTTGGCTAAAACAAATGAAGGTTCATAGAATCCTGGAACTACATAAGCTAAATCTTTTTTTCCCAATGTCCTTATTTAAATGCAGAGAAAATGAGATGCAGATAATTTGGTCTCTCAACAAGCATTTATTAATCATTATTATGTGCCAGGAACTGTGCTAAGTGCTGAGCATTCAAAGGACTAAAAGCAAACCAGACCAAAAAACAAAAAGTCCCTTCTCTAAAGAAGATTGCAGTATGATGGGGAAGACATTCAAACAACTATTTACAGAATAAACGGGAAACAATCACATGTGGAAGGCACTAGTATTAAATGAGATTGGAAAAGTCTTCTTTAAGAAGGTAGAATTTTAGCAAGGACTTAAAGGAATTCAAGGAAGTGGAGAGACAGACATAAGAAGGGAGGCAAATCAACATTTGAGAACAGCCAGTGAAAATGAGAGGGTCAAGAGATGGAGCATTTTTTGCAAAAAAAGAGTATCACTGGATTACAGAGTATGTGGAGGGGAGTAAAGTATAAGAAGATTAGAAAGGTGGGAAGGAGCTAGACTAGGAAACACTTAAAAGCCATAGAGAGGATGGAGCACCAGACCTGGAGTTGGGAGGGTGTGGGTTCCAATCTAGACTTCCTAGCTGTAGAAACCTGGCTGAGTCACTTAATCTGTTGATTAGCCCTCACCTTTTTCTGTCTTAGAATTGATGCTCAGAAGGTAAGAGTTTTAAAAAAAGCTAAAATAGCATTTGATATTTTTGTAATAGGGAGTCAGAATGATGAATACTGTGAATAATGAGCCACAAATAAAATAAAAATAAACCATAACTCACCCAAGTTTATCAAGCACGTTATTAGCAAAATTACTACTAGAACCCAAGCCTTCTGGTTCCTAGTACAGTATTCTTTTCAGTGTTTCATGTTTCCTTTTCTATTAGTCTGTTCCCTTTTGAATGGAAACAAATAACCTGATACATAGCACTAGCCTTAGAATCATTAAATTTTATGTCCAGTATACTCTCTTTAGTAAGACAGGGAATTCTAAAGTACATTTAATAAACATTCTTCTCTCAAAGATTATATAGTTTTTTAAAA
Organism: Monodelphis domestica; assembly: GCF_027887165.1. Taxonomy (NCBI): domain Eukaryota; kingdom Metazoa; phylum Chordata; class Mammalia; order Didelphimorphia; family Didelphidae; genus Monodelphis; species Monodelphis domestica. Next base: position 193,206,339 of record NC_077234.1, read on the forward strand.
GCTTTCAACTGTTTAAATAACCTGCTTATAGAAAACTTACTCATCCACATCAACTCATTTGCTATCAAAATGAATAAATATGTAATTACAGTTTTGAATCTATACCCTTTAAAAATGAAAATTTTAAATTGTAATAACCTACTTTTACACAAGATGGCATATGTGTTTTTCCTTTGGCCTTTCACTGCAAACAGCACACTTCAGTCCTTGGTATTCCAAACAGAACAAATGACCCTGATCGAGTGTCTTTCCCCACCCACCCTCCTAGTATGTAGCTCAGGTACCTGGGAACACAAAGATGTTGTTGATTACATGTAGAAACATACTTGGCAAGACCATTAAACACTAACCTTAAGTCAAAAAAAAAAACTTTACAAATTAACAAACTTTTACAAATCCATCCTTTATTTTGCAGAGGCTAACATGAGATGATATGACTGCAGTTTATTCTATAAGAGTCATAGCAGACAACTCATTTAAATCTATTTCTCTTTCCAATTTATTCTATTTCTTATGTATCTTGTTTTCTTAAGTTTCTTTCCAGATCCAAACTCTAGGATTCTAAGTAAAAACTAAAGTAGGCTGAAGAGATTTGGGTTGACTGGCACACACTTGCTCTAATCAGAGAACTCCTGACAAAGAGAACAAATAACATGATTTAATGGCAATTCTGGTTAGGTTCAAAATCATAATGGTACATTTTCATAGTAAAGGAAAGGGGAAATTTTACTTTATGTATAAAAATTTTAACAGCCCACTCATTCTTTTTATCAGTCTGCCAGGACTGTGTGCTTTAAGAACTTAGATGATACGTTTCCTAGACTATTTATAGTTGAAATAAAAGTATTCTTCTTAATATGTCAAGGAACTAACTTATTTTCATTCTTCTTTTGTGTTCCACTAGCCTACAATTACGGTCTTTCCATTCAGGCACATTTTGACAAATAACCTTCTTAGTACTTTTCATCATTTCCTTCTCCGACTCATTTTACAGATGACAAAACTGAGTCAAACAGGAAATCTACTTGCCCAGGGTCATACAGGAAGTGTCTGAGGCACTAGAACTCAAGTCTTCCTCCCTCCAGATGTGGCACTCTGTCCACTTCACCCCTAGTCAACTATCTAGGTCTTCAAAAGACTCTCTTAATTTTCATGCAGGTTATACTACCATCTCAGCTAAATCAGAAATTGACTTTAGATATTAAATATCCACAACTTCATTAATTGATTTGATTCTGAGATGATTTATCAAGGGATATGAATTTTCAGTCAGAGTCTTGATTCAAAACCCTCTCTCAAATCCTAACACAGCCATTTTCTTATATAGGTTATGTTGACTTCTCTGGGCTTCTGGTTATCTATAAAATTTCTTCTCTTCTAGATTGATGATCTTATCACCTTATACTATAATTATTCTACAATTATATATGGACATATATAATTCTCTCCCCAATGAGTATAAGGTGCTTGAGGCTAAGAAGTATGTCTTATTCAAAATCAAATATACATAAATTGCTGTGATTAATATTTGTTGAGTTAATCAACTAAGTAGGGATGTACTTCTTATATAACAATCACTGAATTGATAAGAGATATAGTTTGTGAATTATTTTAATTTATTCACACATTTTACTAACATGAAATTAAATTAATTTTTTCCTTAGAGAAGGGTAAAAAAATTTCTTATTTCTAATATCATCTGTAATTAATTCCCTAAATATATCTTAACCAATGGCTTTAAAATAATGTTTTGCTGCATTAATTTTAAAAGGAGGAAAATTCCTAAGCAAATCAAATAAATTTTTGTCAATCAAGTCAAAATAAACTTGTTTTTATCATTGGACAATATTTTAATTTTTTACCTAGTTACAGGTAATACAAAATTTACATTGTTTTAGAAATTTTGAGTCACAAATTCTTTCTCTCCCTCCCTTTCCATCTCCCTCACCAAGATAGTAAGTAACCTGATATAGATTTTACATATACAATCATTCAAAACATTTTTCTATATTAATTATTTTGTGAAAGAAACCTTGAACAAAATAAAATGAACAAAGAAAGTGATACATCATATACTTTGGTCTGGTTTCATATTCCATCAATTCACTTTCTTGAAGCAGATGGTATATTTGTCATGGGTCTTTTGGGATTGTCTCAGATCATTGTATTTCTGAAAATAGATAAGTCATTCACAGTTGTTCATTTTATAATATTGCTCTCACTGTGTACAATGTTCTCCTGGTTCTGCTTACTTTACTTCTGCAACAGTTTATGTAAATCTTTGCAGGTTTTTCTGAAATCCTCCCTCTAGCACAATAATATCCCATTGTACTCATACTACAGCTTACTCAGCCATTCTTCAATTGATGGGTATCCTCTCAATTTCAATTCTTTGCCACCACAAAAAGAGTTATTTTAAGTATTTTGTACATATAAATCATTTTCCTTTTCCTTTTTTTTTCTCTTTAGGTATTAACTGATGGGTCAAGAGCATAAGTGGTTTTATAGCATTTTGGCTATGGATCTAAATTGTTCTACAAAATGGTTGAATGAGCCCCCAACAGGTTCCCACATTCCCTCCAATTTTTTTCATTTTCCTCTTCTGTCATAATAGTCAATCTGATAGGTATGATGATACTTCAGAGTTGTCTTAATTTGTATTTCCCTAATTAATAGTGATTCAGAGCATTTTTTCACATGACTATAGAGAGCTTTAATTATTTTGTTTGAGAATTACCTGTTCATATTCTTTGACCTTTATCAGTTGGGGAATGACATTCTTATACATTTGACTCATTTATCTTTGCATTTGAGAATGTAGACCTTTATTAGAGAGACTTCTTGTAAAAAAATTTTTTCATCATTATGATTACTCTGTATTACCCCTCTATTTGTATTACCCCTCTATGTATTACCTTCCTCTCTGTTTATCCTTCTCTGTCTTTTTATCCTTTCCACCCTCATAAATGTTTTGCTTCTGACAATTACCTCCCCTAATTTGCCTTCCTTTTATCCTCTCCTTCCCATTTCCCATCCTACTTTCCTATTGGGTAAGACAAATTTCTATAACCAACTGAGTGCATCTGTTCTTCTCTTTTTGATCCAATTCTGATTCAATGGCTTTCCTCTCCACCTCCCCACTGTACCTTCTACTATGAAAGCTCCTTGATACCTCTCTTATGTGAGATAATTTAGCCCACTCTACTTCTCCCTTCTGCCTCCTCCCAATGCATTCCTCTTTTTGATTATTTATTTCTTTTTGGATATCATCCCACCATATTCAACTCACACACTTACCCTCTGTCTATGCATAGTCCTTCTAACTATCCTAGTAGGAGTTACAAATACCATCTTCTCATCTAGGGATATGAACAATTTATTGAACAACCTTATTGTATCTCTTATGACTTCTCTTTCCTGTTTATGCTTCTCTTGAACCTTATATTTGGAAAGTCATCACAGAATTCATTTTGAGATATTATATCAAAGTTGTTTGAAGAGTCACTTGATAGAGATCATATGGGTCTGTCTACCTTCTCCTGTACTCATTTATTGTTGTTCAGTTGTATCTGATTTCTCATGACTTCACTTGGAGTTTTCTTGGCAAAGATACTGGAGTGATCCGCCATTTTCTTCATCAGCTCATTTTATAGACAAGGAAACTAAGGTAAAAAGGGGTAAGTGACCAATCCAGGGTCACATAGCTAGGAAGTATCTGAGGCCAGATTTAAACTCAAGAAGAGGAGTCTTCCTGACTCTGGACTCAATACTCCATGCATTATGTCACTAACAGTCCCAATTATACGTGTGGCATTTATTATTTGAGGCTTTAAAATGGTTTCATACTTAGCGTAAGGCACATTTGCAGCTCTTTTCCTTTATCCAAGTGTTGCTTCATTTTATTTGTATGGAAACTAACCTATAGCAGGGGCTTAGGTGAGTAAGGCTTAACAAGGGGACACTGAGTGCATCCCAGAATTCCCAGTGTCTGTTGTAATATTTAAACCTTGAGAAATTCATTCCAGAGAATCATAAGATCTCAGGCTTAGAAGATAAAACAAAGACTATTTTAATATCTGAACAAGAATCTCCTCTATAGCATAATTAATAAGTGGTCATCCATCTGTTAGGGCAGTTAAGTGATGCAGTGGATAGATCACACACCCTGGAATCCGGAAGACCTGAGTTCAAATGCAGTCTCAGACACTTCTGAGCTGTGTGACTCTGAGCATGTCATTTAACCCTATTTGCCTCAGTTTCCTCATCTTTCTGCTGAGTTAGGGAAGAAAATGGCAAACGTACCACTGGAAAGCCCTAAATGAAGTCATGAAGAGTCAGATATAACTGAAAATGACTGAATAACAAGACCCATCCTTTAAATACCTCCAGTGAAAGGTGACCTTCTATCTCATAAGGGAGTACATTCTGCTTTTCTATAGCTCTGATTGTTAGGAAATTTTTCTTGACATCAAGTCTAAATCACGCTCTTTGTAGCTTCCATCCCCTGCTACTGGTTCTATCTTCTCAAGCCAAGCAAAACAAATGCACTCATTTTCCACATGATACCCACCACTTGAAAATATCACGTCTTCCCTAATTTATCATGTCCTCTGGTCACTTCTCCAAGCTAAACATCTCTGAAAATAATATCATTTCTTCCTTTCTCTTCTCCAGGCTAAACATTCCAAATCGTTCAAACTATCCTAATATGGCATGATCTAGAGGACCATAACTATCCTCTGATTGGTTCCACAACCACAGGTAAGCCTCTAACCCTTCTACATCTTCCATTTTTCTAAATCACAGTGTTGTTGTGACAATAAATATCAATTGGCTTTCTTTGGGAATCTCCTTGTTAGATGAAATATATTCCTTACTCCCAACTCACTTCCTGACCGACTCAGCCTGAGACTTGCAGCTACAAGGTATGAATGTGATAGGGACTTGTTCTCTTGAGTTTTCCCATATTTCTTTTTTCCCCATATATCTTACTAAAGACTTCTTCCTCATATTTTCACCTTCCCTGTGCCTTCATGCACATCTGGTAAAAGAGAGTCTATGTAGGGGATTGAGTTTACTAATACTAGGGTCTGGTTTCAGTCTGAGTGAGTTGTGCTGATGGGAAGCTGGAAGGAGGAACTGTTGCAACCTTGGTCCTGTATAAACTTTTAGAAGCAAGTTTGCAATTAAAGAGTCTCCAGGGACACACTCCAAGTCTACACAGCATTCCTCAGAGAGCAGAAGGTCAATTAGGATGGCAGCATAGATATGAGCCAGAAAACTGGTTGAAGGCTCCAGGGCACACATTGCACATACTCCTGGGACTTCCTGTGGGCCAAGTCCTCTGGCTTTAGTCATAGAACATTATAGTTATAATGAGAATCATCCTAAGCCTTAGTATAACAAAGTTATACTTTAAGCTTTTGGAGAAAAACATATCAATACAGAGAGATACTACAAATACTACAAATTGAAATCTTCTATATTTGACATTACCTTATTACCTAGAAATCAAAGTTGCCAAGCAGAGCTTTTCAAATAAAGCAGTTGGTAATATTTCAGGAATAACAGTCGACAGTCATACCAACAGTAAGTCAACAAATATTCTTTAGTTCTTTACTATGTGCCAGGGACTGTGTTAAACACTGGGGATACAGAGAAAGGTCAAAACATAAACAAACTTCCCTTCCTTCCTGCCCTGTAGGAGCTTTCATTCTAATGGGGTAATAAATAATTTTTCTCCATTCATTTAAAATGCATTTATTGAGCATCTGCAATGCACTAGACTAGGGTGCCATCAGGATTGCAAAGATGAAAATGGCCTGTGCCCTCTTCAGAATTATTATCAGCCTTATATCCTTTTTAAGATGTTGCTATCCTCACTTTGGGTACATCTCCAAGTCCAACCACGGCCATTCTGTGTCTTCTTAGCATTCCTAGGTTTCTTTGAGTGCCATTTTAATGACCTCTACTTCTGTGGATAGAGTACTGGGACTGGAATCAGGAAAACAAATCTTCCTGAGTTTGTCTGTCCTCAGACATTAACTAGTTGTGTGATCCTGGACAAATCACTTCTCCTCTTTGCCTCCATTTCCTCATATGTAAAATGAACCGGGGAAAGAAATGACAAATCATTTCAATATCTTGGCCAAGAAAACTCCAAGTGAGGTCACAAAGAGTCAGACATGACTGAACAACAACAATGTTCTCATCAGAGAGCCTACTGGTTGAGGAATAGATTTAGAGGGTCAGTGAACTTGGATGGGAAAAAATTAATCTTTATACTCACTAACCTCTATCTGAAATTTAGAATTTTCTTCAATTATTTAAAAGCATTATCCTTAGGAAGAGACCAGAGTCTTCACCAGTATGCCAAAGGTGTCAAAGAACTAAAAAACAAATTAAGAAATTGTGCTATAGAACTTCATTTTATAGCCATCAAAACTAATCTGTCAGTGTCTCATTCCTTTAAGAACCTGATCTTTGTTAGATCATTTGATATAGTTTATGATATTTATTGATATTTATTTATTGATATTTATATACTGATATTTAGTTTATGATATGATAATAATGTGAGTAAAAAATGGAAAATAACCCACAAAAGTGATTTAATATGCTATCCTTGGGTGGGTGGGTCAGATTTATCTCATTTTCTTTATATTTGCATCTTGACTGTGTGATTGTTAATTCCTGGAGCCAGAAGAACTGATACATTAAGCATTGTTGCATACTTCTCATTGCTTTGGGATACGAACACCTTTAATAAGGATTCCTCAAATCACACTACATAAATAAATTGTTTTATTTGCTACCTTTGCCTAGGGTTCACCCGGATTTCACATAAGCAACAAGCATGACTAATTCACTGTAGCCTACCTATGATTGACCTATTCCCACTCAAATTCTATTCCCACTCAAATTCTTATTCTAATTAAACAACTTTCTTTTTAAAAAGGAAAGAGTTTGTGGGGCTAAAGTATGACTCCTCTTAATGATGGCAAATCAGTAGCTGCTAGACTTATTCAGAGATCTCAGGAGCTCCTAATGTTCCACATTCCTTCAGTTCCTGAAGCTCAGTGGACATATAAGCTCAAGAGACCTAAAAGGGAACCCTTCATTCTATTTTACAATTATTTATTTATTTTATGGCTTATTTCTAATTATTATTTATAACTTTTTAAAAATTTTTGAGTTCCAAATTTTCTCTCTCCCTCTCATCATTCTCCTTGCATTGAGAAGGCAAGAAATGTGATATGAGTTATCCAGGTGTAATTATATAAAACATATTTCCATATTAACCATCTTGCAAAAAAGGAAAAAAGCAAGAAAAATTAAGAAGGTGAAAAAAAGCTGTGCTTCAATCTACATTCAGACTCATTAGTTCTCTGGAGCAGTCCTTTGGAGTTATCTTGGATCATTGTATTGATTAGAAAAGCTAAGTCTTTCACAGTTGATCATCATACAATGTTGCTGTTATGTATGCAACGTTCTCTTTGTTCTGCTCACTTCATTTTGCATCATTTCAGGTTTTTCTGAAACCATCCTGTTTATTATTTCTTTAACACAATAGTATACCAACGGAATCATATACTACAACATGTTTGGTCATTCCATAATTGATAGACTTTCCCTCCATTTTTAATGCTTTGCTACCACCAAAAAAAAAAACCTTTCTATAAATACTTTTTTTTTAATAGGTAAATCCTTTTTCCTTTCCTTTCATCTCTTTGAGATAGAGACCTAATGGTGGTATTGATGGATCAAAGGGTATGTACATATGAATACACCTTTGGGCATAGTTCCAAATTGCTCTCCAGAACAATTGGATCTGTTCACCGCTCCACCAACAGAGCACTAGTTTCCTAATTTCCCCATATTGTCACCATTTGTCTTTTTCCTTTTATATCATATTGGCAAATCTGCTTGATGTGAGATGGTACCTCAGAGTTGTTTTTATTAACATTTTTCATATGAGTATAGCCAGTTTCTTCTGGAAAATGCCTGTTCATATATCCTGTGATTATTTATCAATTGGGGAATAACTTGTATTCTTATAAATTTGACTCAGTTCTCAATACATTTGAGAAGTGAAGCCTTTATCAGGGAAACTTGCTGTAAAATGTTTTTCCTACTGTCTTGCTTTCCTTCTAATCTTGGCTGCATTGGTTTTGTTTATGCAAAATCTTTGTATTACATGTAATAAAAATTATCTATTTTATTTCCTTTGATCCTATTATTTAATCATAAATTCTTCCCTAATCCAAAGATATGGTGGATAAAATATTCCTTGGTCCCCTAATGTGCTTATATCACCCTATATGTCTAAATCATATAACTCTTTTAACCTTATCTTGACATATAGTGTTAATGTTGGTCTATACCTCATTTTTGTCAAACTGCTTTCCATTTTTTTCCAGAAATTTTTGTCAAAGAGTGAATTCTTGTCCCCCCCAAATTTTAATCTTTGCTTTTATCAAACACTAAATCACTATAGCTATTTACTACTGTGTATTATGTACCTAATCTTTTCCACTAATCCACCACTCTTTTTCTTAGTAGTACCAGTACCAAATTGTTCTAAAGATTATCATTTTGTAATATAGTTTAAAAATCTGATACTGCTAGGCTATCTTCTTTCACTTTTTAAAAATTGATTCCCTTGATATTCTTGATCTTTTGTTCTTCTGGAAGAATTTTCTTTTTTTTCTTTTTTCTAACTCTATAAAATGATTTTTATCAGTTTTATTGGTATGCCACTGAATACATAAATTAACTTTGGAAGAATTATAATTTTAATTATATTGATTCAACCTACCTATTGGCAATTATTATTATTTCTCTGATTGTTTAGAACTGTCTTTATCTTTGTGAAAAGTGTCTTATAATTGTGTTCATATGCTTCCTGGGTTTGTTTTGACAGGTAGACACACACATATTTTATCCCTAGTATTCTATCTTTTTTTAAATGGAATTTATCTTTCTATCTCTTACTGCTGGATTTTGTTGGTAATATATGGAAATGTTGATGTTTTGTGTGGATTTATTTTATATTTTTTTAAACTCTTACCTTCCATCTTAGAATCAATACTGCGTATTGGTTCTAAGGCAGAAGAGTGGTAAGGTTTAGGCAATGGGGGTGAAGTGACTTGCCCAGGGTCACACAGCTGGGAAGTGTCTGAGGCCACATTTGAACCTGGGACCTCCCATCTCTAGGCTTGACTCTCAATCCACTGAGCCACCTAGAGGCCCCTGATTTATTTTATATCTTGCAACTTTGCCAAAATCATGAATTGTTTCAACTTGTTTTTTTGGTTGATTTTCTTAGAATACCATCATATCATCAGCAAAGACTGATATTTTTGTTTCCTCATTGCCTATTCTAATTCCTTCAATTTCTTTTTCTTATCTTATTGCTGTCACTAGCATTTCTAAAACAATATTGAATAATAGCAGAGATAATGGGCATCCATGCTTCACCCCTGATCTTATTGGGAAGACTTCTAGTTTATCTCCATTATAGATAATACTTGCTATTGGTTTTAGAAAGATACTATTTATCATTTCAGAGAAAGCTCCCTTTATTCCTATGCTTTCTAGTGTTTCTAATAACAAGTGTTGTATTTTGTCAATGGCTTTTTCTGAATCTACTGAAATAGTTGTATGATTTTGTTGGATTTTTTATCGATATAGTAAATTAAGATGATCATTTTCCTACTATTGACCTAGCCTTGAATTCCTGGTATTAATCCCAATTGGTCATAATGTATGCTGAACAGCATTTATTAAGCATTTACTACGTGCAGGGAAGTTTGTTATCTCTGGGGGTACAAAGGAAAAATTCAATAACCTCTGTCCTCAAGGAGTTTATATTCTATTGTAGGGAAAACAATATATGTAAATAAATACAGAACACATGTGAAGTAATGTCCATTGGGAACACAGAGGCCTTAATACGAAAGGCCATTTGTTAACACAAAATGGGGGACAAAAAGATAGAGAAGAGTAGGAAAGGGACGCCAGACGATGAGGCTGAAATGGATAGGAGCAAAGGAGTGGTGGTCAGGGTGGATAGTCAATCAGAAGAACAGATATTCTGAATTGTTAAAAGAAAGCGAAGGTTATAGTAAGAGATGATGGTCTGCAGAGGAGAGATGCATGAGGAAAGATTCTGGAATGTTGAAAGGAGGACTGAGCTGAAAACTCAGGAGCAGTTAGTCTCTCTGGAGCTTTTGCTGACTGCAAGCACCTGGAAGGATTTGCTGCCAAATACCTGCTGATGGTGGAGTTCCTCTACCTGTCCTTCTGTTGAGACCTGTGTTTCCCCTAGAAGAAGATCTTTGAACCTGAAGCTAGCCTGAACCAATATCCAGACATCTGTATCTGTCAGTAAGCAGAGATCTGAGTGCATCTGGACTTGGGATGTTTCCCTTGGGTCCCTGTCTAATTTGCCACAGACCAATAGCTCAAGTAACAATCAAAGAAGTTTGGATTAGTGCAGGATAGCTAGTCTTTAGGGTTCAAGATTTTAGGTGAGAGAGGAGAGGGAGATAAGAGTAGTCAATCAATCTCTATGAAGACCCTTCTCATGAAGGTTTCGTTCCTGGGTTGTTTAGCTAGTAAAATAGTGATAGTAATTCCCTTTTCCCTTCAAACCTCTCTTAAAGAATAAATTACAACTTCCAGTGACTTTTGCCTAATCTGTGACTGAGTGGTCTGCGTGCTGGACCCTAGACCAGACTCTGGCCTGGGCAAGCCTCCTCTTTCACCCACAGTGTAAACCTTTGTTACTGGCCCAAAGTAGTTCACTTATCCCATCCAATTCCATCTCCAAAAGAGCCCCCATAACAGAATGGAGTCATAGGGCAAGAGATCACCATGTCTTTCATAAAAGCAAATACAATACTGATTGAATTATCAATTTAATTAATATTCTTTTTAATTAAATTAATAAAAATGAATATTAAGGACCAAAGAGGTAGAAAGTAGATAAGATGGGGAGATCTAATTGGGGCAGTAATCTGGTACTATCATAATCTAGGAAGTGGTTGTTGTGGGGTATCAAGGGGGATCTGAGGGCTGTATGATTCTTTTCATGTTTGGGTTCACATCTATATGTACCAATAGGTACATCTGAGAGAGGGTAACCACTGTCATACTAAAGAACACTGTCATTTGGATTTGGATAAACATTGGGAAAAGGTCCTTGAATTCAGTACATATCCCATGAGATACCGGCTGCCTAATCATCTTAATCCAGAGGTGATCAAGAGAAAGATTCAATTTTGCAGGTGGAATAGCTAGGTCTGATCTCAGACAATTGGATACGGTATACAGTCTCTCAAGAAGAGTCATCATGGACCCAAAGGAAGAAGGTGGACAAGGAACCATGCTATTCCAAAATGACTATATGTGACAAACAGACAAGATATAAAAAGGGGGACAATCCCCTAAGAGTCCTGTGTAGTCACCCTAACAGAAGATGACATGCAGATGGTGATAAGTCCCATTTTGCATGGTGAACAACAACAAAAAGACATGGTGAAGCTGTCAGAATATAGTAACTGCCAGTCCGACATTAGTTTCATAGAATGTCTTTTTAAACATCTGTCATTTCCACTGACAGGGAGCATTGAAATAAACTCACCTCTGGTTCAGTCCTTTGGAACTAAAAGAAATTTAATATTTTCTATTTGGGGCATTTGTGAAACTGGTGAAATGGGAAGTGCTGAGAATGTTTTTGCTATAATGAGACCAAAGATGAAAGAGATAAATGGAAGGATAAAGAGTTACAAAAGGACTGTCAGAAAAAAAGGTCCCTTAAAAATGTAAAAATAGGGAGCTCTTGCCAAACCTAAAAATAGCCCCAGAAATCAGATACCCAGTGCACGGATTTGTTTGTATATTTTGTATCTGACAACCGTCAAAACTCAAGGGACAGATTTAATTTGCTCTCATGGAAGGTTATTCGATTTTGGATCTACTAGTTAGAGAGGGAACGAGACATTCTTGATTGTAAGACAAGATGTAGGCTAGAAGCCAATTTTGAAAAGGGGAACTAATAAAAGCCATGTTGTTGTTGCCAGACACTGAATACTGTTTACTTTGTGTCTGGGAGATCAGCACTGGGGGAACACTGCTCCCCTCTATCCCAGTGGGAGACTGGGAAGGAGGAAAGTTATCAAATTTTTTTAAAGTGGATTTTAGAGATCATCAATATGTTAGCAAATGAAAGCTAATCCTAAGAAGAAACAATGGTCTACTTAGGGTGCTTAGGTACTTGAGTTATGGAGTTGCCAAGATAGACTCATTATTAGAACAAAAGTGGAAAAATATTTTTCTTCACTCATATTTTGATGGCTTAATGGGACTCATTAATAGAGAAGCTGCTTAGGAAAACCAATGGCCAATTTTCTTTCTTATCATGAGTGATGGCAAGTGGACTATGCCCTAACATACTCTATATTCAGTGTGGCCTTGAATACCAACTTGACTCTTAATTAAGTGAATGACCTGGAACACATCCACAAGGACTCAGGATTTCTTGGTCCAAGTGATTTCTAGAAAATCTAATTGGCAAAAGCAATGAATACATATTTAAGTAGTAGATTAAATGAGATAGGGAAGACATTATGGGAGAGTGGAAAAGCCAGGGCACAGAGTGTGGTTCAAAATTCTTGCTCTATATGTGTTGTCTGAGTGGGTCTGTATTAGATCCTGAGACTGCATGAAGGTCTATTTTTACATAACCAAGTCATTAAACTCTAGTGGACAGAACACTATTATTAAGTTCATAACTTTGGGGCCTTCCTTCACTTTTCCCTCCAACCAACCTCTAATCCGTTTCCAAATCCTGTTGCTAATATTTCCCTACCACTTCTATCTTTCCTCCCCATCCCTCTACTCACACAGACCCCACTCTGACAAATTACTGGGGCATATAGAAGACATCTGAGAGGTGAGTTCCCTGAGAAAAGAAAATGTCCCATATATGTGAATTGATTATTGGATTAGGACAGTAGGAAGTGGGAAACGAATTACAGATCTAATTTACTGGTGAGTTCTATGGGCAAAAGGTTGTTGCCAGTTGTCCTTCATTTCAAAGAGCACTGATGACACCATGAGTTAATGTCTTGACTTGAAAACAAGTTGGATTTAATTGAGACAAAGTTGCACAAAATTGACAAACTTTCTCTCTCTTCCAGAGTCATCCAAGTCCAAAGACAGAGAAAAAGTTAAGATAACTGGCAATGACCTAGGATGCAGTGGAGGACCTTGGCATCTTCAATATTTGACCAAGCTCTAAGTTTTCTACAATGGCTCCTTTAGCCATCTTCATGGTCTTTACAATAAATTATTCTTATCCGCCCATTTCTCTAGAGAAAGTCTTCATATCCTTGGGGTGGACATCCCTGTAACTCACTCATGGTTTTAAAGCCGGCCAGTTACCCCAAACCCTCTGCTCAGACAGTTCTACCAGGACGTGACTTCAGTGCATCCTACAGCTTCATGAAGCCACAGGTGAGGGTTGGGTGGCAGGTAGGCACCAAAGATGGATGGGCAGCCATAATAGGGGTTTGTCAATTTAACACACTAGAGGTACTAGTCTTCCCAAAACCAAAAAACACACCAAAAAAGGTAGAAATAGTATATAGATAATAACTATACTCAAATAAGAATTTATATTACATATATGTTCTATAAAGTATGCCTCTTGTAGCATGTCTTGGACATGCAAGATATGTTGGTGGAGGAATATGTTGGTGGAGGTATATGTTGGTGGAGGAAGTGGAGAGAGAGATAGGAAACAGAGATATCTAATAATATTAGAAGAGTAGTTTTGGGGAAAAGCACTCATCAACTCATAAAATCTGGAAAGGACCTTAGAGATGATTACCACTGAGGCAGAGTAGAGAAGTGACTTGTATTTACTGAGGGGTCATTATAAGGGGCAGAAATTCAAAGGTAAGAAGCAGTAGATTACTTGATTTGGAATTCATACCAAGAAAGTAATTATTGAGTTGGATATTCTTTTCCTTAGCCTGTGGTTACATACCTGGAAGGAAGTGACTTGGGTTGCTTATTTCTTCATACCCATCATTTAATTTTATTTTCCCCCTTATCCTAAATCCTTCCTCTACTTTTTATTCACTGGCCTCAGTGGATTGGAAGGAATCCTAGAAAAATCATTTAACTCAGGAGTTCTTAACCTTTTCTTTTCATGAACCTGAGCTTCCAGGTAAACATGGCAGCAGTATAGACACAAGACTCATCCTCTCCTCAGCACCCACCGATATAGACTACCTCAAAAGACCAAAAAACCAAATTCATAAGAACAAAGGGACTCTACAGTAGGGTGCAGCATTGAAGGTACGTGGAATTTGGGCATTTCCACACTATAAGGGGGTGAAAAAGCTCCCTCCAAAACCGTGAGCTGATCTACCCTCCCCCATCCCACCTATGGAGCCAGAGTCAGAGCTAGTGTGCACCAGAATCAGTGAGCAAGAGGCACCTCTAGAGTAAGGGAAACCTCTAGGTCCTTGGGAGCTGACTAAGACCACCAAAGACCTACCCCTGAGAGCAGCTACACCTGAAACCCCAGCAGGCTAAACAATGCAGACTGTGGACACTCAAGGGAAAATAGCACAGAGAAGGGCAGCAAACAGCAGAAGCTGCAGAGATTCAAGAGCTTGCCTCAGGCAAAATCCTTGCTCCTTAGTTCCATACACAGAAAGCCTACCCATCTCACTCAGATTTCTGACTAAAAAGGGAAGGAAAAACCTCCACAGTGATGGCAAATTGTGCCCAGCAGAAACAACCTCCCTCCAAGAAAAACAGGAAGAAGGGATTGACCCTGGAAAATTTTTATGAAAGAAAAACCAAGGCTACAGAGGAAATACAGGAGGAAATCCAAATAAACCTAAAACCTTCCCCAAAAATGGAAATTGTCCACAAGCTCCTGAAGAATTTAAATTGGAGCTTATCAAAAGGATGGAAGCCTTCTGGCAAGAAAAGTGGGAAATAATTCAAAGAGAAAATAACAGTTTAAAGGACAAGAACTCCCAATTGGAGAAACAGCTGGAAGCCACGAAAAGCAGGACAGACCAAACCAAAAAGGAAAATCAAAAGATTATAGCAGAAAATCAGTCCTTACAGACCAAAATCAGGCAATTGGAAGACAATGATCTTGCAAAACAGAAAGAATAAATAAAGCAAAGTCAAAAGACTGTCAAAATAGAAGAAAACATAAAATATCTCACTGACAAGGTGACAGATCAGGAAAACAGATCACGACAAGACAATTTGAGAATCATTGGTCTACCTGAAAATCCAGAAATAAACAGAAATCTTGACATCATACTACAAGAAATCATCCAAGAAAACTGTCCTGATGTTCTTGAACAAGGGGGAAAAATAGACATTCAAAGAACACCCTTTACACTAAATCATCAAAAGACAACTCCCAGCAATGTAATTGCCAAATTCAAGAGCTTCTAAGCTAAGGAGAAAATTCTACAAGAAGACAAAAAGAGACAATTCAGATACCAAGGAGCACCAATCAGGATCACATAAGACCTGGCAGCTTCCACACTAAAGTACCACAAGGCATAATATTCAGAAAGGCAAGAGAATTGGATCTTCAACTAAGGATCACCTATCCATCAAAACTGACTATATACTTCTAGGGGAAAGTATGGGCATTCAACAAAATAGAAGATTTCCAAGTATTTGTAAAGAAAAGACCAGAACTATCTGATAGAGACAAGATAAAGAGAGAGAGAGAGAAAGAGAGAGAGAGAGAGAGAGAGAGAGAGAGAGAGAGAGAGAGAGAGAGAGAGAGAGAGAGAGAGAGAGAGAGAGAGAGAGAGAGAGAGATTGTGAAGTGTGAAGGACAGGACAGAGAGAGAGAGAGAGAGACAGACAGACAGACAGACAGAGAGACAGAGAGAGAGAGAGAGATTGTGAAAGACAGAGAGAGAGAGAGAGAGAGAGAGAGAGAGAGAGAGAGAGAGAGAGAGAGAGAGAGAGAGAGAGATTGTGAAGGACTTGTGGACCAAGATGTAAGAGAGGATTCCAATGGAATGTCCCTGGTTGTTGGCAGTTTGAGCTGACAGGGGAGAGGGGCTTTTGGACTTTGTCTCTGACTGGGAGACACACACTCTCTCCCTGGAGGTTTGAAGCTGGATGAAAGACTTTTGTGAGGTTGATTTGATTTTTTGGTTTCTCTGGCTCTGAGCAGTGGAAGCTGATCAGGGAGAAGCTTTTGTCCTCCATCTTTCTAACTGTCTAAGAGTCACACTTGTGACTCCCCAAACCCTCAATTTTATCTCATTTAGATTAGGGAAATTCCTCATCCCTCTTACCTCAGTTTCCCATCCTGTTATCCCAATAAACCCCTTGACTGAGAAAGCAACTAGAGTCTCATTATAGTTCAGCTCAGGAGGGAGTGAAGGAGCCAAAAACTTCAAGAAGATCTGGGAGGTGAGGGAGGCAAAAGGGAGAGGTTGGTTAAGGGAGGGAGTGAGGGAGGAAGGGGGTTAGCAAATAGATTGATCCATCAGCAATCAGTAGGGATCATTAGGCAAACCCCAGGGCAAATCCCAGAGTAAATCCCAAAGCAGTCTTCAGTGTACCAGCATCCTTGTGTGGCAGCATCCCCCAACATTTGTCAGTTCTACCTCCATTACCAATAAGCAGCATCAGGTTCCATTAGCAGCCCTTTCTAGCCACAGCCAGCCAGAGAACAACAGTCATTGCTGAAGAAGCAAGTTTACCCTCAGTTTACCCTCTCTATTTCAAGTAGTAATAGTTTCCTTCAGTTTACATCTTTATTTCAACTAAGTGGAAAGTTCGATATCCAAATGCAAAGATCAAGAGAATCATGAAAGGGTAAATAAGAAAGAGAGGGAAAGGGGAAAAATGTTTTTTTTATTCAAACTTTCTTTTTTAAGGGCTACAATTAGATCAAATTATATATGTAAATATATGGGGGAAATGTTATTTGTAACTCTCAAAAATTATATTTACTATTATAGTAATTAGAAGAATCATTCACAGGAAGCGATTGGGGTAATAAGTGCTATAAGATAATATACACACAAAAAAAGAAAAAGGGAGGGGGGAATCGAAGATGGCACCAAGAGATATTTGAAGAAATAAAATAAATAGGATAATCTTTCATGAACCCCTTTAACAGTAGGGAGAAGCCTATGGACCCCTTCTCAGAATATGTTTTTAAATGCATAACACCAAGTGTATTGAAATATACTTCTCAAATATTTAACTTCCTCTATTGCAACAGAAACTATCTCTTATTTTATCTCCAAATCCTGTTTAGTACTTCAAGCATGTGTACTTCTATTCAAAGTATTCCAAAAGTCTTTAGTATAATTTAAATTTTAATATTTTTAATTTTAAGTTATTAACTTTTTGTTTTAGAATTGTGCTAAGACTTTTGGAATGCTCTGTATTTTGATGGATCTGTGATTTCTTAGGTGTGGGAAGTACATTCAATGGAATGGCATAGATCACAATTCTTATTTTTTTGTACATCCTGTATGACTTAAAAAAAAAAAAACAACAACCTTTACCTTCTGTTTCATAATCAATAATATGTATTGGTTCCAAGGCAGAAGAGCAGTAAGGGCTAGGCAAGGGGAATTAAGTGACTTATCCAGTGTCACGCATCTGGGAAGTGTCTGAGGTCAAATTTGAACCCAGGACCACCGATCTCTAGGCATGTCTCTCTATCCACTGAGTCACCTAACTGTCCTGTCCTGTATGACTTTTGTCCATATCTTCCCAAAAATCCTCAATAGAGATTTTACTCTACATGCTAAGGGCAGTTATCTAGGTCTCTTGCCATTACATTGACACCAGCTTAGTACTGTCCTCTTTCTGGAAATATGACTTACTCATCTCCTTCTCATGTCATACATTTCTTTGATGATTCTATCTCCCAAATTACTCATTACGCTCAGTTCATTCTTGGCAACATGTTATGTTATCTCTATATTTCTGCAAGTGATAACAAATCTAGGAGGAGGGGGCAACTAGGTATCTCAGTGGATTGAGAGTCAAGCCTAGAGACAGGAGGTCCTGGGTTCAAATCTAGCCTCAGACACTTCCCAGCTGTGTGACCCTGGGCAAGACACTTGACCCCCATTGCCTAGCCATGGAACCAATACACAGTATTAACTCCAAGACAGAAGGTAAGGGTTTTTAAAAAATCTAGGAGGAAGCCATCCAAATTAACAAACATTTATTAATCACCTACCATATATATATATATATATATATATATATATATATACATATAACACATTGATTCAAAATTTCAAAGCAATTTAAATGTCCAAAAATAGGTGAATATATACATAAATTGCAGCAGCTTAATGTAATTAGATTGCCATTACTAATTACCAAATAGTGGAGAAAGGAATAGGCATTTTAAAAAATTTATTTATTTGTTTGTTAAATTGAAACTCCCAGCTATCTCTCACTGTCCCTCCCCACCCTGCAGCTGAGATGGGAAGGCATCATTTTACAGATATATATGTATTTGTTTTATATGTAACATATGGCAATTAGGAAGAATACAAAACAAGTTGGAAAGACCTTTAGGAAAATTCCAAAATTAAAACAAAAAGCTTTATCAGCATCCCTTTACTATGACTACATAAGAGGAGAAAATGAGAGGGAATGCAGAAACAAAGCATCTTGGTGGGGACTTGAAAAGAGTGGCTAAGAAGACATTATTAGATCTCATGCATTAAAACTAATTACGGTAAATTTCAGCAAATGTGATCGTTATGCTGAAGAGCAGCACTGAGTTTTTCACACATCATATGTATGCTATGCAGATGTGGTAGACATTCATAAATGTTAATTAATTGTGTTGAATTGAATTATCCCTAGCCATAAATGATCTCTCCATCCTCTGGAATCTCCTATCACTTATTTTATTTATACCTTTTCCATTTCACTTGCTATATTCAACTTTGTATTCCAGTGATTTGTGAAAATCGCCATTTTCTTAAGAAGTAGAAAGCTCTTTAAGAACAAGAAAGCATTAAATTCATTTTTCCATATATTTATGGAGTCTACTCTGTGTGTGTGTGTGTTCTAGGCAATGGGGGAGAATATAAGAAAGTACAGGGCTGTCTTTAACTTCAAAGAATTTATTATTTTGTGTATGAGGTCAGGGTAGAATTTCAGAGACCTGAAATTTATGCGTGTTCATGGTAGGCTACAATAGACATGTTATGAGGTTGTAGGGAGTGGGGCGCATCATACATTTTTGCAGTACATATACATGAGATATCATTTGGAAATCATTTTGCTGACCTTAAAGCACTGTACAAACGCTAGCTATTATTATATAAAACATAGCAGGGAGAGAGTTTCTTGAAGGTTTGGAAGATGAAACTCGCTATGCAACTCTGGGCAAAAGCGGTAATGCTCTATTAGAGTTATTTGGGTTTTGTTGGGGGGTTTGTTATTGGGGGTTTTTTTGACCATCTCCTTGTCTTGTCCAGTTCTAAGTACTAGACTCGGTCCCAATTATGGGACTATAATAAACTTATAGAATGTATTGTCTATAATATATATGTGTGTGTATATATAAGTTATAGACTATAATAAACTTATAGAAAATTTAACTGCTCTATTCTCTGGACCTGGTCTGGTTCAACCCTTCTCAAGCTGCCTGGTGACCATCTCCACTCCTGGGGGCTTACCATATTGGTGCCAGGATTAATGTAGTCACTCTATTGGCTTTAGCCCCCCCCCCCCAGTTTAGAATTCCTAAACTCAGTTCATCCACCAGCTTCAGCTTTCTCAGCACTGGAGCCACTGGAATGTATCTACCCAGATACAGTTAATTGTATATTTATCTTATCTTCTATATTTGATTGTAGGCTACTAGAGAGCAGAAACTGCTTCTTATTCATCATTGTATGTTCTCTACCCCAATTTCCTTAAAGAAACATATCACCTTTAACTCATAGTTCATTAATAAGAGGACCAACCACCTATTCAAAAGAATCTTGAACTCAGGGTCAATGTGTTAAAGGCTCTTTTATTTCATTCTCCAAGAATGACCTCTCATGAGCCATGTTAAAAGTGTTACATCCAGCAAGCAAGTATAAAGAATGGGAGCAGGCAGGATTGTTTTTATCCTAATCCACTATGAAAAGATGGTGTCTCCCCTCATTCACCAATGGATAGTTACTTGAGAGTTACAATCTTATCCCAAAAGTTAGCTAATTGGAATAAACAATTTACAAAACCAATTATCCTATTTATTCAAGTGGGTTTTAACCAATCAAAACAAGGACTGTTTCAATCCCATCTCTCTATGTATCCTATAGCCTCTTAAGCAATCCAAACAAGGACTGATTCAGTCCTATCTATCTGAAATGGGCTTGGGTTGAGAGTGGGAAACTTATCTTATTTTGATCAAAACTTGGATGGCATGGCCTGACTTCTTCCTACTTCAGCTCCATTATACATTTTTGTGAGAGGAGTCCATCATTTTATACCTTCCTGCTCCTCACAGTTAAAAATTATTTTATTTTAATTAATTAATTTAGACTATTTTTCCATGGTTACATGATACATGTTCTTTTCCTCCCACCCCACCCCCTCATAGTCAATGCACAATTCCACTGGGTTTTACATGTGCCATTGATCAAAATCTATTTCCCTATTACTGATAATTTCACCAGAGTGATCATTTAGAGTTTACATCCACAATCATGTCCCCATCAAACCATGTGATTAAGCAGTTGTTTTTCTTCTGTGTTTCTACTCCCACAGTTTTTTCTTTGGATGTGGATAACTTTCTTTCATAAGTCCCTCAGAATTGTCCTGGATCACTGCATTGTCACTAATGGAGAAGTCCGTTACATTTGATTGTACCACAGTGTATCAGTCTCTGTGTACAATGTTTTCCTGGATCTGCTCCTCTCACTCTGCGTCAATTCCTGGAGGTTGTTCCAGTCCCCATGGAATTCCTGCACTTTATTATTCCTTTGAGCACAATAGTATTCCATCACCAAATATACCACAATTTGTTCAGCCATTTCCCAATCAATGAAAATCTGCTCATTTTCCAATTTTTTGCCACCACAAAGAGTGAGGCTATAAATATTTTTGTACAAGTCTTTTCCCCTATGATCTCTCTGGGGTACAAACCCAGCAGTGCTATCGCTGGATCAAAGGGCAGACAGTCTTTTATCTCCCTTTGGGCATAGTTCCAAATTCCCACCCAGAATGGTTAGATCAAGTCACAACTCCACAAGCAGTGCATTAGTGTCCCAATTTTGCCACAACCCCTCCAACATTTATTACTGTCCTTTGCTGTCATATTAGCCAATCTGCTAGGTGTGAGGTAGTATCTCAGTGTTGTTTTGATTTGCATTTCTCTGATTGTAAGAGATTTAAAACACTTTTTCATGTGCTTATTGATAGTTTTGATTTCTTTAAAATAATCATTTGAATGAACAAATGAATGAATCCTGAATAAATGTATAATAATCCACAGTTACATATTTTTTAAGTTTATAACAAATGAATACAGGATTTTGGGAAACAGAGGATACATTGGAAGAGAAGTGATTCAAAAAGGAGAGTGGGTGGTAGATCCAAAAGGTCACATTGACTTGCATCAGTGCATGCTGAATGGGAATATGACTTCGAAACAGAGGGAGAAAGGAAATCATACTGAAAAAGGAGAAAAGATGAATAAATGAATTGGAACAGATATAAGGAAGTAAATATGGGATGCATATTGGGCCCTGACCAAAAAAAATAATAATTAAAATAATCAACTCCCTAAACCCAAAGCAGACACAGAAGATAATTTTTTCTTCCTCATTTGCTCCACCTTGCTCCAAAGTACTCCAGACTATTTTGTGTTCTTAATGATTGATTATATCATACGACATAAACTTTATAAAAATAATTTAAATTTGTATTATTAGGGATCAAATACCTTGAGTAAATACTTTTAATTTACCACAGCTATTTTGCCCCAACTAAAACCTGATTTTAATGAGACTTTTAACAAAATACAAAAAAAAAAGCTAATTGGCTTATCAAATGCGTTTCTAAGCCTTCTCACCTTTTAATTTGCAAGCATTAAATGACTCTAAAGTCAATGCTTAGTTTTATGTCTTTTATATTACAAGATATTCAGATAACACTTCAGATACTGAATATTTAATTACTAGAGAAGTCAAAGTAGCTACAAGTCCATAGCTATTGATCCTAACTCCAACACTATCTAATTAACCAGAAATTGGAATTGACTGCTACATGCTAATACTGTAATAAGGCAAATGAAAATAATAAATCCAGTGAGTTGATCTGTTACCTAAAATAGATGCTCTAGAAAAATCATTGTATTTATTCCTTCAAGAGCAGAATGTTTCTGAATCAGAAAAGTATTTCCTCAAAGTCCAGTGTTGGAAAGATCACCAAGAAAAATGGAGTCAGTTGTTTTTCCTTTAGACAATCCTCCATTTAAAATATGTCATATATGAACTTCGTGACTACAGAGCACCTACTTGACTATTTAGAAGCATATATCCCCAGACAGGGTTGGTAAGTGGCATAATAGGGAATTGCCCAACCTACCAATGTTTCCTCTCATTTTTTAACCATGTGAGCAAATGATCCAATTACATGATCAATAACTATGGAAATGAAGCATAGAGTCCTTGACTTAAAACTATCTTGTACATACACTTTCCCCGACCTCTTCTGTCTTTGGTTAATTTTCCCTTCTCCCAAACACATCTCTGCTAAAATGCTGTAGGTCCCCATTTCCCTGCCATGGAAGATGTGAAAATATATGGACCTTTTAGAAAACCACAGATTCAACCAACTGATCAAACAATAAACATTGATTAAGCAATATAGAAATAAACTTTGAAGAGGAGAGCCAATTTAGGGAAACTATCCCCAGGGGCAGATCCTGATTATAGCTGATCTTGACTACTCTCAGAGCCATAACTAGAATGGGACAACAGAGTTTTGCCTAAATTTAGAGGATTCTGATTGCACTTTTACACCTTCAGAAGCATAGAAACAATTGAACTTAATATCTACTTAGCAAGTATATCAAATTAAAGTAGGGAGCTACCAGGTAGTGTGTATTTCCTTTCCTGACTAACATCAGGTGAATTCCCTATTTAGAGAATTTAAAGATCTCTACCCAAAAAGGACCAGTATTCCAAGAACTCTGTTTTCCAAATTAATTTGTTTTGTTAAAGTAGATTTGAAGATATCCTTTTGAAGATTGTTCCTTTTAAAAAAATATGAGGTATTACAATGACCCTTCTATTTTTTGTTTTTCTATATTTTTTCCTTCATTTTGTTTAAAAAAAAGACAAAACCCTTTACCTTCTGTTTTCACATCAATTCTAAGACAGTACATCAAGATCCAGGCAATTGGGGTTAAGTGACTTGCCCAGTCACACACCTGGAAGTATCTGAGATCAAATTTGAACCCAAGTCCTCCTGACTCCAGGTCTGGCACTATATCTACTGGTAGTTGAAGCTCTGACAAATAGAGATGTCCTACTGAAAGATTTCTTTCCCCAGAACCTCAAAATGTCTCATTCTATTACATTTCCTGAAATCCCACTAATTAGAGATTCCTTTGTTTTAATAAGCTTTCTTCTTTAAAAATTTGAAGACCTCTGGAAGGTAAAAGGGATTATTTCCTCCTAAAACCTATCTGAGATCAATTGCATTTCAGGAATAGGAAATTCGATAGAGGAAAAGGAGATGGTAATTTATAAGCACAAACCACCCCAGAAGGCAGGGCAATTGTAGTTGTGGTGGTATAGTGGAAAGCTTAAGGTAACATACAGATACTCTGTGCCTAAGAAGAAGGAGACTAGAAGATAAGGAGAGATGGGAGCATGGCAAAGATAAATATCACTTACTTAAAATTTTTGCTTAGGAGTGGCCCTATGTCAAGGAAAAGGAAAGAAATTAGCTTCTTTTTCCTTTTCCTTTAAATAATTGAAGGAATTGCTAATTTTCAGCTAGAGATAAATGGATATAAAGATGTAACTATTTTTTTCCAAGTTCATGGACCCCCTGAAATCTATCCAGGTACCCCAGATTACAAACCTTTGTTTAGAGATAATCAGGTGGAGCTGTGGATAGATTACTAAACTTAGGAACAAGAAAACCTAATCTAAAATCCAGACTTGGATAATAGCTGTAGCAAGTCACTTAACCTATACCTGTCTCCGTTTCCTCATCTCTAAAATGGAGATAATAATAAAACCTAAATTATAGAGCTATTGTGAGTATCAAATGAGAAAGCAATTATAATGTGCATAGCACAGTTCCTGGCACATAGTATGTGCTATATTTTACCTATGATGATAATGATAATGATAATTATTATTAAATAGAGGCTGAACAACCACTTGATTACAAGGCAGAACTTTGGTTCAGATAAAGATTGGACTAGATGATTTCTTGGATCTTTTGCTATTCAGCAAGAACAACGTGTCATTGTGTGATATTGATGTGATATCGATACAGGAATGGCACTGATGGCATTGATAAGTTTTACATGCCTCCATGATGTGATAAGCTATGACATGCTTCTACCATGCAATGGAAATCTTTGTCTTATGACAACAATAAATAAAAAGAAACTACCAAAAGAGTCATCTAAAGGGTCTTTAATGGAGACAAAAAGAGTATAATCTTGGATCACTCACAGCAATGGAGCACTGGGTTAACCACAGGGGCAAGGAGAAACCTGGAATACCACAGTTTCCCACATCTACACACAATATCACTAAGAAAAGTAGCCACACACATAAAGTAAATTAGTAGAGGTTCATAAATAGAGAACATAATGGCCACAGCACTTGTATCTCTAGCATTGTAGCATTCTAATGTCCTTTTTTTAACAAAGCATTCTCCTACTGGTCATTTTGGGTACAAGGTCTTTGCCATTTAGTTTGTCCACCTGGGTTCCCTGGAGCTATTGCCCTCTGAAACTCAACTTCTGACTTCCAGAGCTAACTCTCTCTTGAAGCGATATGCTGGCCAGCATCACAGTTTGATTCTTTTTCTGAGTTGGTTATTTTTTTCTTTTAAAAGGACCACTAAGAGTATGACCATGTTTTCAGCCAATCAATGGCCAGCTGCCCTTTAATTCCATCAAACTTCACTGAAGAATTTCACCCTTTATTTAATATCTTAATATATCCTTCCCTATGTTATCTGCTCCCTTATATTCTGAGAATTATAAATTGGATGGAGGGGAAAGAATCAATTGATCAGAGCAACTCCACCTAGAGTTGTGGTAGCAAACCTATGGCACATGTGCCAAAGATGGCATGCAGAGACATCTCTGTGGGCACATGCACCCTCCCCCAACAAAGTGAGTTACAGAGGGACTTGGGCAGAGTTGCTCCCTTTCCCCTCTTTACTGTGCCTCCTTACTCCTTTGTCCAGCAGACTGATGGAAGTGCTTACTCCCTTCCCTGAGCAGAGCACTCAAGCCTCTCCTCTCCCTTTTTCCCTCCCCTGTCTAGGTTAAGTGGGTGGGGGTGGCATGTGGCACTCAGGGGGGGGAGGTGGCATACAGTCTTAGGGGTGGGGTGGGGCATGGCATGCAGTCTCTAAAAGGTTCACCATACTGCATAGAGTGTATATATATATAATATATATATATATATATATATGAGAAAGAGAGAAACAGAGACAGAGAATATAGCTGATAACTCCACATTAAATTTATAAACATTGAGGCTAAAAAATGCTAAGTATATTTTCCCCAAAGCCAAAAAGCACAATGAAGGTCATACCAAGCATCTAAGCTAACACTGGGAGCCAGGACAAAACACTTAGACAACTATGAATATCAGAAAGCTAAGGCAGGCCAGCACTCACCACCCATTGAAGTTTGAATAGATTTGAGTTCCTGTTCATCATTTCTGTCTCACTATTAAAAAGGAATCCAAGAATAAACCCAGAAGCTTGAAGTCTCAGAACGAGCCAGGGATGGAAGCCTTTTTTAATTCTACATAGAAGTATAATTTTCAGCTTTCATTGCTTTCTCCAGGGACAATACCCATTCATCTCCAAGAGAAAAATGACTACATTTTCCCAATAAGCTCCAGGGAAAGACCAGGCTGAATGGCTACAATAGTTTAGGCCCTGGGAGACAGGACCAAAGACAACAACTAATGAAGAATTCAGCTGAACCACTGGTCAGTTTCTACTTCCCTTAAAGCACCAGACAGATTCAGGAAGCAAAAACTTTCATCCCATCCAAACCACCAGCTCAGCCTCAAATCCTAAGATCTGCCTCCTGTCCTATGCAGCATTCAGCCAGGATTCATTTCAAGGTTAGATGAAAACATACCTCTGACTCGAACACCTACTCACCTGAATCCCCTCACCTCTATTCTCAATCCCATTCAGAGATCTAATCTCATGCCAGCTCTCTCCCTGGCCACCTGTGCCATATTGAATAAGTCACCCCTTTTGGAAGTTCTCCCTTAACTTCTCTCTCAATTCAACACCTTCTATGCAATGTTTTCTATAAATCCTTTACTCAATCCAGTCTAGCAGAAGTTTGATAATAAAGGGATATTACTTAAAAAAAAAAAAACATTAAGGGTGGAGTTGTGAATTGATCCAACCATTCTGGATGGGAATTTGGAACTATGTCCCAAGGCACTAAAAGACTGCCTACCCTTTGATCAAGCCATACAACTTCTGGGTTTATAATCCAAAAAGATGATAGGAAAAAGACTTGTACAAGAATATTCATAGCCGTGCTCTTTATGGTGGCAAAAAAATTGGAAAATGAGGGGATGCCCTTCAATTAGGGAATGGCTGAGCAAATTGTGGTACATGTTGGTGATGGAATACTATTGTGCTCAAAGGAATAATAAAGTGGAGGAATTCCATGGGAACTGGAATAACTTCCAGGAAGTGATGGCAGAGTGAGAGGAGCAGAACCAGGAGAACATTGTATACAGAGGACTGATACACTGTGGTACAATCAAATGTAATGGACTTCTTTACTAGCAGCAATACAATGACCCAGGACAATGATCCAGGGTCAGAGGAATTTAGGAGAAGGAATGCTATCCACATTCAGAGAAAAAACTGTGAGAGTAGAAAACAGAAGAAAAAGCAACTGCTTGATGACATGGGTCGGGGGGATATGATTGGGGATGTAGACTAAATGATGACCCTGGTGCAATTTTCAGTAATAGGGAAATAGGTCTTGATCAATGATACATGTAAAACCTAGTGGAATTGTGCGTTGGCTCGGGGTTGGGGGGGGGGAGGAGGGAAAAGAACATGTATCATGTAACCATGGAAAAATAGTGTAAATTAATTTACTAAATAAAGTTTTTCAATTAAAAAAAACATTAAGTAACTTTCCCAGAATCATATAGCTTAGCCTTCCGGAAAAGTACTACACATAATCTGAAAGAAAAATAATATTTTTATTTCCTTCTTAAATAACCACAAGGCAGAATTCTCTCCCAGGTCTTTCTGAAAAATGCCCAGTATTTTATCCATTAATGTCCTATTTTTCATACTGCTATATACAAGGTAAAATAGAAGGGATAGTTTGATATTTTTAATACTTCAACATATGTGAATAGTTTCTCGCCAATAAAGATTATAATTCTTCTGGGATATAGTAGTTTTAAACAGTTGTTATGTCTGTAAAATTCATCACCTTCTCACCAACATTCTGGTGAAATATCTGAATTATCTAGTATGGTCTTTGGAAAAGACTGCCATGTAGGCTCTCACCAAGCCTAAATCTGAAGCCTTTTATGCATGGTAAAATTTGTTTGAGTTTGTGATCTCCTGGCATTGCTTCTAAAAACTAAGGGTCAGTTTCATATGCCAATAAAGTGTTAGAGCAGGATTTTAGTGGAAGAAGCACTGGGGATACAAAAATGAAATAAGAAGTAATTCCAGGATTCATTGATTCAATCAACAAGCATTTATTTGCAATTTATGTTCTCGTTCTGTATTAGTTTCCTCAAAGGCGTGATGAGCCAAGTCTCACAAACTTCTGATTTTAGACATTAGGCCAAAAGTTCCCAGACTTTCTCAGTTTAGAGCAACCTTAATGTATCACTAACTTTTCTTTTCACAGCACCTCCAGGTCAAAAAATAAATAAGCAAAAGCCAACTGAAAAATAAAAATAAAAACATTTTGACAAACCTAACAATTTCATTTATTAAGTACTTAGGACCAAACAACTTGACAGATATTTATATTCTAACAACTTATTGGCCTTCTATAAAAGTACTACACATAATCTGAAAGAAAACATGATATTTTTATATCCTTCTTAAATAACAACAATTACTTTCCAATGGGACATATGCATTGTTTGTAAATAACCAAATCCCCCAAATCTTGGAATCAGAAAGAACACCATGATCATGGCAACTGCTGGATATTCAGTCACAAATGAGAAAGTTTAAAAGTTACTTGTCTACCAAAAGTTCAAGTAAACAAAAATATGAAGTATTAAATAATAAAGAAAAAATGACGAACTGAAAGTCGAAATTCTAAGAATTGGAGAAAAACTAGATTCTCTTAACAGTAAAAGGACAAGCATAATTACTGTAGAGGAGTATTAATGTTAATAAGTATTCCAAGATAGTGTCCCATGTGATA
The DNA here is from genome assembly GCF_027887165.1 of Monodelphis domestica. NCBI lineage: Eukaryota > Metazoa > Chordata > Mammalia > Didelphimorphia > Didelphidae > Monodelphis > Monodelphis domestica. The sequence goes on from NC_077234.1 coordinate 193,235,047, forward strand.
GACAAGATAGTAGTAGTCTCTCAGTAACCAAGAATGACGATTGTCTTTGTGCATTTTCATCTATGGAGGATAGATGAGTGTGCACAAAGACACTTGTGGATGAAGGAGATTTAAGTGGAAAAGTCAATGCACAGAGACAGTCCCACTCTCTCGGCGTTGGAAGCCTGGGTCCAGTGGCACGAAAAGTCGTTACACCTGGAGACTTCCTCAGCTGCATTGGATGGCCATGTTGTCTTTTCTGCTCCAACACGCCCTAAGCACTCCACAGTGCCTTGCTGCATTGCCATCTCAGCCGTTGAACCTTCTTGTTGGTTCTTTCCACCTGTTCCACCAAAGCAGTCTTCACATGCTGGGTGAGCAAAGCCCTGGTTCACCAGGGGGTCGACAACCCGATGGCTACCCTCACAAGGTTTAGCTGGCCTGTCGAAGCCATTGCCCAGGGTGTGGCTGCTGCCACATGCTAGCAGCTACTGGGAGCCACAAGTGAGAGCTGTGTGTCAGGTGAGGGTCAGAAGCTGGAGAGCTGCCCTAGGAGGGCACGACAAGCCCTCCATACCAGAGATACTACCCCTCCCTGAGCACCCCATACACCCCTAGACTAGAATATCCATTAAAACCATCTGAAATCCACCCATGATAGGAGTTGTCCTTCTGTGACAAGAAAGAAACTATGGAGCTTAAGGAATGTCTCCCTGAAACTAAAGAACCATGGATGCAGTGGAGCAGCCCTGGGGAGTAACTTTTTTGAGTCAGCCCAGCAAGGTTCTATCTCAGATGAGCATCTGTGACATACCCAGATATGAACTTGGTAAAGATTCCAAGAAAGACTCCACTGTTGACCTTCCTGTTCACATGAGGTGGAACAATGTTTTGGACAACCACTTTAAGTTTGTTTTAGTCCACTCTCTCTAGGAGCCAAGTAAGTCTGTAAAAGGGATCATGTGCCTTTTCAATCTGGGAAAATGTACTTTTATCGTGTTTTTTAATAACATCGAAGGAAATAGTCTCATTATAAAATCTAAACTAACAAGGAAGAAAAGAAAGAAAGAAAGAAAGAAAGAAAGAAAGAAAGAAAGAAAGAAAGAAAGAAAGAAAGAAAGAAAGAAAGAAGAAAGAAAGAAAGAAAGAAAGAAAGAAAGAAAGAAAGAAAGAAAGAAGAAGAAAGAAAGAAAGAAAGAAGAAAGAAAGAAAGAAAGAAGAAGAAAGAAAGGAAGGAAGGAAGGAAGGAAGAAAGAAAGGAAGGAAAGAAGGAAGGAAGGAAGGAAGGAAGGAAGGAAGGAAGGAAGGAAGGAAGGAAGGAAGGAAGGAAGGAAGGAAGGAAGGAAGGAAGGAAGGAAGGAAGGAAGGAAGGAAGGAAGGAAGGAAGGAATAACAAGGAGGGAAGGAAGAAGGAAGAAGAAGGAAGAAGAAAGGAAAAGAGAAGAGGAGAAGGAGAAATAAGGAAAGAGGAAGACAAGAAGAACATCTCTATCCTCAATGGATTTACCAATTAGTAAGAGGGATGGAACATTCTTATTGCCTATAGAAGTACAACCAGAACTCTCATGTTAGAATCCAGCTGGTAGTTCCACTCTCCTTGAGGGTAAAAGAGTTTTTTTGGGGGGTTTTTTTAAATCCTTGAAATCTTTTCTAGCATCTTTTGTCTGTTTGTTGTTTTTCAGTTTCATTCCTAAATGCCCTCAGAATTACTTTGCTTAGTTGAGTGCCTTGAAAAGTTTTCTCCACATCTGATTCTCCACTCCATTACCTACCACTGTTTTATGAGGTAACACTGCTTATGGTCTATGATTATCTCCATAAGATTTCACAATCATTTAACAAATGGTTTTATTTCACAAGTAGTCAATTGTTTGCTAAGGCAGCTTTTGAGATTCTTGAACTCCTTTGATTTCTCTGTTACAGCAATTAATTCATATTATTAAACTCCTATGTAAAATTGTTACAAAAAGCTTCTCTATTTCCAGTTGAGGCCATTAGTAATGTGTTTAAATAGGGCAAATTGGAGTAATTTTTTCAATACCATGTCTTTTTCTCATTTAAATTCTTCTACCTTTGCATTTATTTTTATCTCTGCTTTCACAAGTGAATGATCTGACTGTAAGCAGGCACCTGGAATGACTTTCAAATCAACCATGTATCATTTTATGATCATTCAAATATCATAGTTTCATTTTTGTGATGTTATGTTAGTGCTCTCAATGCCCAATGTCTTTTGTAAAAAAAAAAATAATTTACCTTCTGTCTTGAGTCAATACTAAGTATTGTTTTTTAAGGCAGAAGAGTGGCAAGAGCTAGGCAACTGGGGTTAAGTGACTTGCCCAGAGTCATACAACCTAAGACTGTCCATAGTGAGATTTGAACCCAGGACCTCCCATCTCTAGACCTGGGCGCTCTATCCACTGGGCACCTCACTGCCCTCCTATGTCTTTTGATTCTTCCTTTCATGCCATAATTAGGGGTGAGGTCTCAGTGTAGTCTAAAAATTATGGTCTCTCTCATTTCTAACTACATTTTTCAATCTATTTTTCAAATCCTTACTTATACCACTTAACTGCTAGCACATAGCAAGTGATTAATAAATACTTGTTACTTCTGATCTAGGATCACAAGACTCAGCAAAAAAGTTAGAACACATTAAACTTTAAGTTTGGGGTAAGTATAATTTGTCACAGCTAAGTGGCAATGTGAATAGAGCACTAGGTCTGGAGTCAGGAAGACAGTTCAAATCCAGCTTCAGACATTTACTAGCGTTTGACTCTGGGCCAGTCACTAAATCACACCAAAATGATCATTTCCAGGTCAAGAAGGTCTCCCGGTCTCCCCAAATCATTTGTCTTCTCTATTGTTGCCTAAAAAATTGTTTGGATTTCTAGACAATAGCTTAAAATAGTGGTAGGTGATGAAATAAAGTAAAACTTTGCTAACTTTAAAGCCCTGTATAAATGTTTCCTCTTATTCTTATCTTACTATAATCTTAATTCAGGGGTTCTTCACATTTTTGTGTTTTGTGTTAAGAGGAAAAAATTTAAGGGGATGGTAGATAGATTGAGATTAGATTGAGAGCCAGGTCTAGAGATGAGAGGTCCTGGGTTCAAATCTAATCTCAGATACTGTCTAGCTAAGTGATCCTGGGCAAGTCATTTAGCCCCCCATTGCCAAATCCTTACCACTTTTCAGTCTTGCAACCAACACACAGTATTGACTCAAAGAAAAAAGGTAAGAGTTTTTTAAAAGTTAATGGACCCAGATTAAAAACTCCTGTATTTGTTGTTATTGAGTCACTTCAGTCCTGTCTGATGCTTTGGGACTCCATTTGGGGTTCTCTTGACAAAGATACAATAGTTTTCATATCCATTACAGAAGAAGAAACAGGACAAAATAGCTGTCTCCAGGTCACGTAACTAGTACCTTTCTTGGGTCAATTTAAACTCATGTCTTCTAATTTCAGGCCTGCCACACTACCCACTAGGCACCTAGCTTCTCCATAGCACCTCATAATAATTCAATGGAATTTAGCTAGAAAAGGACATAGGACAAGTCACTATCTTGCCACCATTACTTTATGTTAAGTGTTGTAGACTATTACACAAGTGGATAAAATTGCTGGAGTTATGGTTATTGTTTTGATGATGGTGATGGTAGTAGTGGCTATTGTTTTTGCTCCCCAGTGAGCTTATCCTAGAGCAGGGATGGTGAACCTTTTAGAGACCAAGTGCCCAAGGCGCAACCCTCATGCTGCATGTGAGCTATCCCTCCCCCTTCTCATTGGACCAGTAGGCAAAGGGGCAGGTGATGTGAGAAATGTTCTTTGGCACAGTGGAGAGGGGAAAGGGAACAGCTCCCTCCAGCACACTCCAGCACGAGTCCCATAGGTTTGCAACATGGCTCTAGTCTTGTTAATCCTATCAAAACTAATAAACTGTCTACAATATGTATCCACTAAGCTAGATAGGGGAAAAAGCAAGTACAATAAGGAAAGAACAGCCAAAGAAAAGGCCAGTGACTCATAGAAGCAAATAACAGAGCCAAAACTTGTGGCTCATATTTCTACATACAAATGTACAAAGAATGGAGAACTAGAGACCTAAGCAAAGGAGAACATTTTAGTCTTGTGGATATCACTGAGACTTGGCCAGGTGGCCTGGTTGATTTGCCTTATTCTAAAGGAAAAGACTAGATAAGGGGTCCAGTGGAGTAGTATTGTCTAAAAGATAGATGGATGTGAAGAAATCCATTAACTTAGGGGTGAAGCACTCGGGTGAGGATATGAAAGAGAAACAGAAGCATTATTATCATGGGACTAAAAAATTAGACAAGGAATTCAGGAAACAGCTCATAAACCTATCAAGGAGTTAGCCAGCAGAGGTCACTGTGGTTGGCTCAGGTGAAGGTCTTGCTCCTTTTTTTCCACCCCAGGAAGTGGGGAGGTTAGGGAGGAGGAGGTGGAAACAGATGCACCCCAGGATAAGGTGGACCAATATGTTTGGAAATAGTAAGATTAACTCTTGGAGGTTTTAGTCAGAAGTATGCTGGTTAATATTTAACAACCAGATCTCTGAAATTTTCTGATACATTTTTACTTTTAATCTGTTTTATTAACATTTTCTCCATCACTTTCTTTACTTCAGACAATTAACAAAAGAATGTTAAGCCCTCACCTGCAGCATTTGCTGATTTCAAGGTGTAAATGTTCACACTGAAAATTTAACATCAGTTCTTTGAAGCAGTCCTAGCTGACTCCAGCAAATCTTCAGTTTTAATCTAGGTTGAATGAAGATCTCATTTCCACATGGCTTCACTAACAATAAGAGAAAGGCAAATGAAAAGAACTCTGAGGTTTTACCTCTTATGCAGCAAACTGGAAAAGGTGTAAAATATTGGAAGATCTGTTTTTAAAAACCCAGGCACAATATTTTTTTATTGGTGGAACTGCGGATTAACCTATTTTTCCTGGAAAGCAATATGGAAGTGTCCTTTTTTTCTTTTAAAGGGACTGAAATGTATGTATCGGTATTCAGAGATCCTGTTCACTTGCTCTTCATTCTTGTCTAACTCTTTGTGATGACCCCATTTAGAGCTTTCTTGGCAATGATACCAGAATGATTTGCCATGTCCTTCTCTGATTCATTTTTATAGATGAGAAAACTTAGGCAACAGAGTTCAGTGACTTTCCTAGAGTCGCACAGCTAATACGTATCTGAGGTCATATTTGAACTCAAGTCTTCCTGACTGTTGATCCACTGTACCCAGGTGCTTACAGCAAAATAAGTGCTTAATAAATGAATGACTGAATGAAGAAACAGCTTTTATCAAGCCCATACTGTATACAAGCTCGGCGTTATAATCTGGGGAATAAACAGAATGAGGCAATCCTTTTTCTCAAGGAACTCATCTTTTTTAAAAAAAATTAACTGTAAAGAAGATGGAAAGCCTAGAAATTTTACTCTCAAAACATCAGGGTAAATTACAAGGACAAGGTAGCTGAGGTTGCTGGTTGGTCAGATGACAGTGCTATGCTAGTGCAGGGGACAGAGTAAAACTTCGAGGACTTCTGAGAAGCTTGCAAAGAAACGAATAGAAGATATAAAAGATTAAGAAAGCAGACTTTGGGGGGGAAAACTACAATATAAATAGTAACAACAAAAAATGGGGACTCAAAGCTATAGAATTATAATGACCAACCTCAGTCCTGGAGAAGAGATGAAGAAATGTCCTTTACTCTGTTCTCTGCAGAGCTAATAATGGAATATGAATATATATATATGTCATGTGTTATGTACTATATACTACAACATATACACCCATATATTCACTATATAGTATATGTATAAATATCACCATATATATAACATAGTATAGTATAGTATGTGTGTGTTTTTTAACCTGTAGTTTTTTTAAAACTCTTTATTACCAAGGATGATTCCTTAGCTAACGGTGATATAAAACAAAAGTAAAATCATAAGATTGTTTAAAAACAGCAAAGTGACTAAGAAAACAAAGAGATGAGTTTGGGGGGGGAGTATTTTGGGCTAAGAACTAGGTAGATGTGATAAGCTCCTGTTGAAGAGTAGGTGGTATAATGTTACCTGACAGCATATAATTTAAGAATTGGAAAGGACATTAGAAATAATCTAATCCAAGCCAGTCAGTCAGTTTTACAGGAAAGGAACAGCTCCAGAGAAGTTATAACTTGCCCCAAGGTCACATAACTAATTAGTAGAAGAGCCAGGACTGGATTCAGGAATAGTGACTCCCAGAGCAGTCCCTTTTCTGTTTCAACATGTTGCCTGATCAGATGAAGATGCCAGAGAGCCAGAACCACTTCCCTTCGAATTGTGATTCCATCTTCTCATTTAAGGACAAGATCCCCAATTGGAGAAAAGTTGAACCAACAAGAATGAGATGGAATTGGTGAGGCTATATCTGTTGGGATAGACGTTACGTTAAATGGAAAGTTAAATGTTGAGAGCACCTCAGTTTTGGAAGGACATTGACCAACTGGAAAGCAGCCAATTGAAAGGAATTCAGATGTCCAAAGGGCCATCAGTTCATGTCATATGAGAATCATTCAAGGGAACAACTTGTGGCTCTCTTCTTGAGAGTACAACTCTTATAAGAGAGTTCAGATTTCTAAGTTCAGACCCGACTCTGCATCAGAATTCAGAAAGATCTTCTTCATATGACTAAAGAACGATGATCTATTATCTGATACATAAACATATTTCACCAAATTGGTGAGAAGATAAGTGGAGATATGGAGATGTGCCTCCTAACATTGCAAGCGTACTAGTGGGCCACTCCTGTCAACCACTTGTCTTTCCTTGCATTTACAACATGAATATTAAAAAAAATTTAATTAAAAAAAATTTTTAACCTTTCTCTTCTGTCTTAGAATTAAGGTACCAGGTCCAAGGTAGAAGAGCAGTAAGGCTAGGCAACTGAGGCTAATTGATTTGCCATGATCACACAGCTCAGAAGTGTCTGAGCTCAAATTTGAACTCAGGACCTCCCCATCTCCAGCCTTGGCTCTCTATGGACAAACCATTTAGCTGCCTAGTATGAACACACACACACATACACACATAAAACACCTATATGCATATATAATATATATATAAATATATATATATATATATACACATACCTATTCAGTCTTTTTTTTTTCAGTTGTGAGCAGTTCTCCATGACTCCATTTTGGGGGATTTTCTTGGCAAAGATACTAGAGTTACTTGCCATTTCTTCTCTAGCTCCTTTTACAGATGAGGAAACTGAGGCAAACATTGTTAAGGAACTTACCTAGAGACATACAACTAGTCAAGTGTCTAAAGCTGGATTTGAACTCCAGAAGACCAGCATTCTATCCAGTGTCACCTAACTACCTACACACACACACACACACACACACACACACACACACAACCTCCATTCACATGCACACATACATATATACACACTTAAATATGTTCATGTGTGGCACAGATGAACTCATACATACATGAATATAATACACATGGGTGTGGGTGTGGGTGTCGCATGGCATGTGTACCTATGTATAACAACAAAGTGGAACAATAGACCTAAAGCTAGAAAGATCTGAGTTCATATTTGTCTTCAGGCACTAGCTATATGATGTAGACAAACCACTTAACTTCTGTCTGCCTCAGTTTTCTCATCTATACCTTACCTACTTCCTAAGGTTTTTATAAGGATAAAATTATATGTTGTGTGTATTTTCCATATAGCGAACTTTTGCTCCTTATACCCAACTTAATGTATTTGTTCTTAAAAATTATGCTTGGATTATTCATGAAAATTTCATAAAACATTAAACACAAATAACAATTATCAAGTTGTTTCCCAGTCCACTATTTCCTATAACACATGTGTAGCAGACAAGTATACAAAAAACTTTTAAAAAATTAAATACCTGGCTTTTCTGTTTTATTTCTGTTACTTAACAAATATTAAGAAATTAATTTTTATTACTCCTTACTTATACATTTGTTCTTAAGTTTCATAAGCCATTTACATAAAATGAAATAAGTGCAGCAAAAATAATGAAAGCAATTGCAGACAGCTTGCAGATAATGAATGTTAACATTTCTGTCATTTTCCATAGTAAATTGGCTACTTTAAAATTTGTTTTTAGGAACATTTTTGCAACTGTAATTCATAAGGTTATTGAGGTTATCTATTTCACAGATATGTATAATATGACATACATTGTATTAAGAAGCACTTTTGTAACTGTTTCATAAAGGTATACACATTATTTCATATATATACATAGAAGGACATGTAATATCCATAACATGTTGACAAACCAATGCATGCATGCCTGAGGGGGCTACTCAACTCTCCTTCTCCCACTGCACCTGAGGACATTTTTCACATTACCTGCTCCTGTACTCAGCAACCCAATGGGAGTGCTTCCTCCCTCCCCTGACTGGGGTAAAGGGGCAGCTAACATATGGGGTGAGGGGATAGTTTGAGCACTGCATCTCTAAAGGTTTGCCATCACTGATCTATAGGATATATATTTCAATTATAGCTATGAGTGTGCCAGCCCTAAATGCTCAAAATAACTACATCTGTTTCTAGAACCAATTATTCCTTTTTTCCCTTCTCCAAGACAGGCAAATATGCAGGCAGCTGTTTTGTTTTGTTTGTTTTTTGCTTAGACATGGAAGCTATTTTAACAATGACTTTGTGACATCACAATTTACCAAAAGTTCCATAAAAAACACATAAAATGTGTATAAAATTCCATCTCCTTAGATGGAAAGGAAATAATTCTTCAAATGTTAATGGCTCTGCAGCCCCAACATTACACATAAAAACCATATGGGAAATACAAAAAATCCAAAGAAAGTAACAAATATTTTTTTTAATTATAAAATCAGAACTATTGTGCAACAACATGGATGGCAAATGGTGTACTGTCTAAATTTGAGGATGAGGCAGAGCAAAGTTGAAAGGTTGGTGAGTTCTCTCTCCCTGGATTAGCATCATCTTCATTGGTATCCAATGTCCAAAATGGCAAGTGGTCTCTCAGTAACTGAATTATCAGTACACTGTTTGTGAGGTTCTTCATATATTGTATCAAGTTCAGGATTTCATAGTAAAACCAGAGAAGTTCAGATCCAGTCTTATAGGTCATATATCCTTTTATTTATTTATTTATTTTTGCTTTTTCAAAAGCTTTTTGAGATGTTTGTTGTGATTGATCCAATATTCCTTTCTTTCCTCACCAGTAGGACCTCAGTCAAATAATGGGAGTCATTGCTTTCGTTTTCAAATTAAAACATGGCTTTCTGCTTGTAATGAAAAAATTAGTAAGCAAGAACTTTTCCGTCAAAGATAATGCGACATTGCAGGTATCTTTTAGCTCTGCCGATTTTGCTCTGTATTCTTGAGCCACCTGCTGTTTTTTCTCAGTACCTTCCATCTTTTACTCAGTATTTGATAAAATCCTTCAAGATAACAACCAGATTCCAAGACATTTTCATAAACAACATAGACAAGATTCTTCTCCTCATTGATAATCCCATTCCTTGCTCAGCTTCAGACTCTATTCACGCTGTTAGGTCATCCCACCTCTCAGCCTACTAAGGCAATTTAGCCTTCGGTGGGTAACTCATTTTTATCCATAACGGGGGTTTCCATTTGGCTAGGGAAAAGCTGCCTCACGTGCAGTGATATTAGTAAAGCACTTTGTAAACTTCAAAGTGCATGTACAGAGTAGCTATTATTGTTATTATTAAAGTGGTACCTTGACGCACGAGTTTAATTCATTCCATGGCCAAGCTGGTAACTCAATTTGCTCATGTGTCAAATCAAATTTCCTCATTTAAATTAATGGAAATGCATTTAATCTGTTCAAATAAAAACACATGAATTGTTTTGTTTTATGTGCTTTTAAATATGAAAATATACTGTATAAGTAACAAATAAATGTAAAGAATGTAAAGAAATAAAATTACTTATGAAGTATTATTTACCTTCAAGGCTGGGCAAAGATGCTGGCAGAGAAGGTTTTCCTTTCATGTGCTATCGCTTAATGTAACTTACTTTCCACTACATTTAAATGCAAAATTGACCTTATACATCACTTATGATATGAAAGTTTATTGCTGCACTTAATTGCCATTTTTTAAACTTTACTTAATTATCATCATTTTCTTCATTGAATTTGGCTGTTTTTCACACTTTCCTCGATTGCACTTAGAGGCCATCTCAGCAAAAACTTTTCCATGGAAGTTTATTTCTTCCTCCTTTCAGGAATGTTTCGATAATATGTGAAACAAGCGTCATCACACAGCTCCAATGCACATTCTGTTGCAACTTTTTCTGAGTGTGTCTTTTCAATAAACTGTTAAATTTTTGTGCAAATCCTCAACATTTCCTTAATCTTGCTTGAACCACTTACCTCCTCCACCTCAGGCTCTCCCCATTAATTTCCTGAAAAACCTCCATATGCTGCTGCTACTGTAACTCCTCCAATTCCTCCATTGTCCAGACCCATGGTTAAAAGTTAAGAAATTTGTCCCCCCCCCAAAAAAAATCCCTGATAATGAAGACAAAAATGAAGAAGAAAGCAAAAGCAATTCAATATAGGTGCTCACGCAGCCAGACAAGACAGCCTCGTGGAACTTGTGAAACTGAACGTTCCCCAGGCTATCTAGTGGAGGGTGGCAGAAGTTCTTGATTCAAATATCCACCTGTGACTTAAAGCAAAACATCCCACTGGTGACTGCTCAGATCTCCAATTGCTTATGACTTAAGGTGCTCATGTATCAAGGTACCAGTATATGCTACGAGAAATAAGAATTCTATTTGTATTATAAAATACAGAATAATGTGAAATACAAAAAGGTAAATTAAGAATAGAAAAGAAATAAGAATTTCTCCATAAGAAATCATAGAACCTGGGAGAGTTATTAAATAAGAGTTCATTAAACAAGTATTCTATATTGAAAAAAGGTTAAAGGAAACAAGAATAAAGTCAGTGATCCTTTTCAATGCTGGGTAATGTTACAATCGAGTTGCATTGTGTAGCAGAGAAGGATTTGGAAGGTTAGATTCCTGGAAAGCAGACTTGAAATGATGGAACTCAGCTCAAGTCAGAGATACTCCTAGGATGGAAGCCAGTCAATTTCATCAGGATTACAGAAACCATATCCTGAGAGTATCTGTGTTCACTTGCCTTGTTCAGGCTCATTCCTCTCTCATGGCAACTCCTTACCTGGCTCTAAATGGGCTGTGATGTACCGGCATGAAAGTAGATAGTGGAAAACAAAACTGTAAATAACTATTATGGGTTAGTTATCTTGGAATTCTGGGAATAATGAATCTATGATACCTGAGGCTAGAGTGTTGAACTTGAAGTCAAGAAAATATAAATTTGAACACTATTGAAAACTATTTTGTCTCATTTCAAATGCTTCTCGGACACTGCTAGCTGTTTGACTTGGGGGAACTCATTTAAGTTCTTTCACCCTCAGTTTCTTCAGCTTGTTGGTTCAGTGAATTGAGTGCTTAGGTCTGTTAGGAAGATCTGAGTTCAAATCCAGTCTCAGACACTTGCTAACTATGTGACCCTGGGTAAGTCATTTAATCACTATCTGCCTCCGTTTCCTGAGTTGTAAAATGGGTATAAAATAGTTCCAACCTCTTAGAGCTATTAAGAGGACTAGATGAAATAATAGATGTAAAATCACTTTGCAAATTCTAAATTGCTAATGCCAGCTATTAAAAAGGAGAGATTGCTTACTCTACAGAGTCATGTGTCAAGTGGGATCCTAAAGCCAATGACCAAATTGAATCATGTGCACAATGAAGATTGTGTACTGTATCAAAGATAAATATTCTTGACATGATCATTATCCTGTGGCCAGGACCCTTGACAGAAAGAGGGAGGCTGTCATGATACATAGGCTCATCTGTGTTACAAAGTGGAAATCATTAGATGCCATAAATCTAGGATGGATTATTCTACTGATGATTCGTGAGAACTTGGGAAAGGAAGAACTAAGCACTGGTTGCCAGCATGAATTCTTTAAGAATAAAATATAAGAGTGTTAAGGGCTAGGCAGTGGGGGTTAAGTGACTCATCCAAGGTCACACAGCTAAAACTTGTCTAAGGCATATTTGAACCCAGGACCACCCATCTGTAAGCCTGACTCCCTATCCACTGAGCCACCCAGCTATCGCTAGGGCATAAAACAATTTCTCTCTGCCTTCGATTAGCTTGAGTTCCATGGAACCTGATGCAGTGTAGAGAGGCAATACAGGATATTGAAAATAGTAATGATGATGATAGTTACAATTTGTTTTGTTATTTGGTTGTTTTTAGTAATGTCTGACTCTTTGTGACCACATTTGGGGTTTGGGGGGCAAAGTTATAAAACTGAGTGGTTTGCTATTTCCTTCTCCCGGATGAGGAAAATGAGGAAGAGGCAAGTGACTAGCCCAGGGTCACATAGCTAATAAGTGTCTGAGGCCAGAAATGAATTCACGAAGATGAGTCTTCCTAACTCCAGACTGCACTCTGTGCTGCACCACTTAGCAGCCCTAATATAATGATAATAGCTAACATTTTAAAAAGACTTTGGGGATACCTACACTTTAAGGCTTGCAATGTCTTTTACTTGATATCACATTTGAGTCTCCCCACAAATCTGGGAGATAAGTGACATTAATATCCCTCCTTTGCAGATGAGAAAATTGAAATGACTTATCTGGTATTACACAATTGATAAGTACCTAAGCAGCAAAACAAATCATAGGCTCTCTAAACCTCAGTTTCTTCATCTGTAGAAAACTAGGGACATCTAGCCTGGAGAGAAGAAAACTTCAAATTCTAGGATCCCTTGACTTAGAGCTAAATACGATGTTCTAGAAATAATCTGCCAAGCTCAGAGCAGAGTGGGATTTCTAGTATGGCACTTTTCCCTATTTAGAGGGTTATCATGTGGCTAATGCTTTAAATTTATTTTGTGTAGACCAGAGGGCAGAATAAGGATTAAGGACTAGGAATTCTTGGGCAGTAAATTTAAAATCAATATAGGGAAATAACTATAAAATTAGACCGGTCAGAATATGGATTAGACTAGTGATATCAAGCTGAAATGGAAGGGCAGCCACTCATCCATATTTAAGGCTCCCTATGGGCCACATACTGACTTGCTTTTCAAATGGAATATGATCTATATTTTATTATGTGTTTGTTTTTCTAAATATTGCCTTTTAATACTCTAGTTCAGGATGCCCTAGAAAGTAGCATGGGCTACATATATCCTACAGCCCACATGGATCATGGATGGCACTTCTGAACTAGACCACCTTGGAGAGCGATGAGTTCTTTGTCCCCAAAAGGGTTCTAGCAAAATCTGTAGTGTCCCATGTCAGGAATGTGATTGAGAAGATTCCTTTCTTAGGTGTCTTATATAAGTTGCTGTTTGATATTGATTCTTTTCCCTCCTAATTACATGCTAAGTTGCTAAAGATCAGAGACTCTGTTTTATGTTTCTTCTGTATTTGCCACAGAACCTTAGACTAATTCTAGGCATGTGTGGGGCAGCCAGTTGGAGCAGTGGATAGAGTGCCAGACCTGGAGTCAGGAAGATAAGTTCAAACCTGGCCTCAGACACTTACTAGCTGTGTGATCCTGGGCAAGTCATTTAACTCTTTTTGCTCAGATTCTTCATTCTTAAAATTAGCCAGAGAAGGAAACAGTAAACCAGTATCTTTGCCAGGAAAACCTCAAAATGGATCATAAAGGGTTGGACATGACCAAAATGACTGAAAAATGACAAGCATACATGTTTTCAATAAAGCTATTTTTGGTTGATTGGGGTGGAGAGTGCAGAAAAGAAGAGGACTAAATGGTTTGATGACCCACCTAAATCTCGGAATAACCTTTGCCTATGCTCTGTGTTATATTACGCATGCCAGAACACTGTAGCCGTCACTGATGTAGATCAGCCACCAAGGACTTGATTTGTTCTTCTTTTTGATGTCTGCTCCAAATAAACTAGATCAACAATGGCAACTGTAATGGCATGCACAAGCTTAAAGTAAGCCTTCTCCAGATGATAAGAAGGAAACTTCAGTTTCTAGTGTTATTATATTATGGAAGTTTTAAAAATATTTTTACACGTATACATATATTACATGAAGAAAGGTGGGACAGCAAGGTGACTCAGTAGATAGAGAGCCAGTCTTAGAGATGGGAAATCCTGGGTTCAAATCTGACCTCATGCAATTCCTAGCTGTGTGACTCTGGACAAGTCACTTAACCCTAATCACCTAGCTGTCCGTTACTATTCTGCCTTGGAACCAATATTTAATATTGATTATAAGACATGATGTAAAGGGGTTTTAATTATATTAAGTTAAATGTATTAAAATTAATTTTAAGTTATTAAACGAATTTTTAGTAATTAAATTAGTTAATTTTAAAATATACTTAAATTTGCATAAGTTACCAAAAAAGAAAAATAATGCAACATATGCTGTATTAAGGGACACTTTAGCACTCAGAATTAAGGAGATGAAAGTCTCACTAAATTCTATCCTGGTCAGATTATATGTGAACTATTTTGTTCAGGTTTTCCATTTTCAGAAGAATATTGATAAACTTGGAAGGAAGATAAGCAGAGTGGTGAGAGGCGTTGAGGAGTTATCATATGAGTATCATTTGAAAAAATGGTCTGGAGAAGAGAAGACTTGGGAGCATGATAGCTGTCTTTAATATTTTAAGGGATCTTATCCAAAAGAGAGACTAGTTATTTGTCTTGGCCCCAGAAGGCAAAATTAAGAACAATTCATTGTCATTATAAAGAGACAAATTTGGATTTCATGTAATAACAATTCAAGCCATACAAAGGTGGAATCAGCTGCCTCAGAAATGTTTACGGTAGGTAGATGGCTCAATGAATTCAAGAACCAGGCCTGAAGATAGGAGGTCCTGGGTTCAAATCTAACCTCAGATACTTCCTAACTGTATGACCTTGGGCAAGTCACTACTACTACTGCCTAACCCTTACCACTCTTCTCCCTTGGAAATGATACTTAGCATTAATTCCAAAATAGAAGATAAAGATTGTTGTTTGTTTGTTTTTAAGCAAAGATCATAGTAAAACTTGTCAAGGGTGCTGAAGGAGGAATATTTGATGGCCTAGACCAGATGGTGCCTAAGGCTCCCTCCAGCTCTAACATTTTATCATTAAAGGGAATTCTATCTCCTCGTAAGCATCAGGAACTTACAGCAGTTGAAGACACAGACCAGCAAGCGATGCATAGACCAGTCCCATGATCTCTGTGTGGCTGTCACCTTTAACACAGTATAGCAATTCCTTGCTTAATGATGCAGGGAATCCATTCGGGAAGGATTCCAATGAGAGCAGAAATGCTTTAAGTGAAAATAATGTCCGGAGAAGAAACAGTAGCGAAAGCAGTTTGCTTAGAAAGCATCATCAACCACTCAAAGTCCATGGCTGATGGATATATTTACATGAAATCTGTTCCCTAGTGGAGGGATTACATTATGAAAAAGATGAGTTACCAAAGGAGGCCAAATGAAAACTGCCACGTTCTTGAGAGCCATATGTTTCCCCGCACCAGAAGGTTCACCAGTATGGGTGTCCATCTGCTTACACGCCAGCCACCATAACACAGCAGATGAATTTAAGCTTATTGAAGCTTCAAACTGCACTAAGACCTCTGGGACACCTTTTGGGGAAAAAATGTTCTTTTCAGTTTGCAAAGTGCTTGACACAGACGATCTCATTGGACTTCCCAATAACCCTCCAAGATAAAGTGCGACAGACAGTACTTTGTTCATTTTATAGATGAAGAAATGCAGCAATGGAGGGTCAAAGAGATAAACAAATGGTCACAGAGAAATTGTTGGGGGTAGAATTGAAACCAAAACTTCCTGAGGCCAATTGCAGCAATCATTCTGTCCTAACATTTCCTCAAGCGTTTTTTCCACCAGTCTGTAAATTTTTGTTCCCTGTGGTCCAGTGCCCCAAACTCAATATGGGCTTACACAGATAGGGATCAATATTGTGGGGACCATCGCAAAAGTCATACTAATTCTTTGGTTTGCTTTACCCCCATATAGGATTTTAATGGAAAAATCTCTGAATATACCTT
Organism: Monodelphis domestica; assembly: GCF_027887165.1. NCBI lineage: Eukaryota > Metazoa > Chordata > Mammalia > Didelphimorphia > Didelphidae > Monodelphis > Monodelphis domestica. Next base: position 193,251,208 of record NC_077234.1, read on the forward strand.
TATGTGTAGCTTGTTTCTCTGAGGATAATAGAATAAAGAAGCATGTAAGAAAAAATGCATTTGTCAAACACCAAATAACTTTTATTCCACCAAAGAAAATATAAAAAATACCCAGGACTCATAGAAACCCATAAACAAATGTGAAAACATACATATGGTTCATATAAACAACCAATGGAATTTTTATCCTACTTTTCTACAAAGTAGAAATACTTTCCACTAAAGACCAAAAGGCCTTTAAATTCATGGGACAGCCTGTGGCATGAATTTCTCTTGAAAAGGAAATGACGGTGGCTACCAGCAGGGCACCCCACCACTACCACCAATTTTCTAGTGAGTCCAACTTTTCAAGGGACACCTGAAATCTTCCAGACTCAAAGTGCCCCTCTCTAGTACATATTCCCTTTTTAAGGGAAACTTGCATGGTGTGGCCCAGAGTTAGTCCCCTTCCCAAGGGAAACACATTATCTGAATAACAGACTAATAGCAGAGGACAAGATCCAGGTTTCTTGCTTCCAAACTATGGCTTCAACATTTTCCTGATTTTTTTCTTTGAGCCCCTGGTGCTAGGTTTATATTTCCTTGCTGCTAATGAAATTTCCCTGGTTCCTTTGACAGATTATTGAATGCCTAAACACTTGAACTCGGGGCTACTTGCAAAGCAGCGCTTAAGGCTAACATTGCTCTACAAATCCCCCTTCTTTTCCTAGAAAACTAAGTTCAGTGATGATGCTGCTTATTAAATCTACTTTCTTTGGCTAGATGGCTGACTTCTAGGACTCTCAAACTTGGAGATGCTAAAGATCAGAGGAATTCTCTGTATTGAGGTATCTCCTTTCTTCGTGGCTGCCATGTGTCTGAAAGGAAAACCATTGCCCAGCAAAGGCTTGATCTAAGAACTCAGTCTTTTTGAGGAACTCTCCTTTCAGCCCACCTGAATAAGTATATGCAGCTCTGATGGGCTTCTATACCAAAACTATCATTAAGAGTTTCTTGACGGAAAAAGGCATCTACGACGGTGGAGTAATATGAAGAAACACAATTCATCTCACTTCCGAAAGCCCTCCAAAAATATCTATAAATGCACCTAAAAAATAATCCCAGAAAAAGTTGCAGTGAATAATTTTTCCTGCCCAGATAGACACAAAGAGACAGAGAAGTCTGTGGATCAGGGACAGAATCTGGCCAGGAAAGTGCTCTGATATCCAGGGAGAGGTTGGGCATCAGGGCAAGGAGATGTCCAAGAATCTACTGAGGCAACATGACCCACTATAGGCTTCAGGAACATGTGCCAACTGGCAGCTTTGATGCCCACTACCCAGTTCCAGGTTAGAGATCCAGGGCAAGAGGTCTGAAGAGAGGACTTTTGCCCAGGCATGGCATTATGAGATGAGGACTCATTGCAGACCATAGGCACTATACTAAGAGAGAATCAAGGTGAGAAGCAAGCAGGGTAGCTAGGACCCCAGGAAAGGAGTACAATCCAAGTTCCAATTTTTATCCTTATCCCCTAACTTCTATCTATTGCGGACGAATAACCAGGGAAAGAATCTCATGCCAACGGTAGTCTACAGTTCTATTGCTTTGAACCAATAGAGCTTTATAGTTGTCTGATAGTAGCTAAGTCCAGAAGCAGGCTACTGTAGCTCAAATCCAGACCCAGGTCAGGAATTTTCAGGGTGACAGCCATCAGACTTTATCCTGTATTGCACTACTTTGGGAGCACTCAAAATATGTAGATCCCTAGCATTAGCCATCTTTGAAAACCTGAAATAGCATTCAATATTCTAAGAAAGCAGCAACAGGATTAAGCTAAGAGAATAAGCAAAACAAAAACAACTAATAAGAATTCCAACATAAAGAGCTATGATAGTAAGGCTCAAAACATAACCCTAAAAGAAGAAATGACCCTAAAATTTTGACAAACAAAAGTTAAAAACAAAAACATTATTTAGACACAAATTTAACTAGAATCCCTGCAAAAGATGAAGCAAGAGCAATTCTATATTGAAGTAACACTTTAAAAAAAGACAAAAACTGTTTTTTTTTATAAATAGAATGAGAGAACCAAAGGAAAAAATGAAAGAGAAATGAGAGCTATAAAAAACAGAATTAGGAAGGAAATTAACAGCTTGGCAAAACAGGTACAAAATCTGTCCAACTAAAAAACCTCCTGATTATTAGAATGGTTCAAATTGAAATCAATTAATTGAGAATAAGAAATATTAAAACAAAATTAAGATCTTGAAAAATAGATGAATGTGTAAAGTATCTCATACTAATGAAATGACTTGGAAAAAAGATTGAAGAAAATAATTTAAGAATCAATGAAGAGACTGAGACAGGACAGGGGAGACAGAAGGGGAAAAGAAGAGAGAAAGGAAGGGAGGGAAGGAAGGAGAGAGGGAAAGAGAGATTAGATTTCCTTCAAGAAATCTTTTTTTTTCTGCAAGGAATATTAAAAATAAAAACACCCAGAACTACTAGAGGGAAACATGGAAAGAGAAAAAATTCACCAGTCACCTCATGAAAGAAACTTCAATATGAAAACTCCTAGAAACATTACAGGCAAAATCTAGTTTCAAATTAAAAGGGGGAAATACTACAAGTAGTCAGAAAAGAAGAATCCAAGTACCAAAGAATTGTCAGGCTAACACAAGGTTTAGCTTCCACTAGCTTAAAGGAACTGAAAGTTTGGAATACAATACTCTAGGAGGTGAAGGAATTAGACTTACACAGACATGAAGATGTCTAGATTTGGATAGGTGGCACAGTGGATAGAGCACTATGCTTGGTATTAAGAATAGTCATCATCGTGAGGTCAAATCTGGCCTCAGACACTTACTAGCTATGTGACCCTGGACAATTTATTTAATCTTGTTTGCCTTAGTTTCCTCAGTTGTAAAATGAGTTGGAGAAGGAAATGGCAAGTATCTAGTATCTTTGCCAAGAAAACCCCCCAAAATAGGGTCATGGAGAATTGAACATGAGGGAAATGACAGAACAGCAGCAAGATTTGAATATTGGCTACCATGGTCTGGGTCTCTGTAGCCTAAATGGAGTCCTAAAGTGTTTAATTTAGCTGCCCTATCCATCTCTCTTTTACTATGCTTCATTTTGCAAATGTATTTGCCAAAAAGCATTCTGAATATAGCAAGGTAAAAAAAAAAAGAGGCTTCAGTGTAACAGCTATTGAAATAATACACCCTTGTAGAGGATGGGAAAATTGTTGCAGAAATGCCAGCGTGAAAAATGCTAGTTAATGTTTCTTAGCATCACAGACCTCTTAGAGCTTGCTAGAATTCTACAGATCAGCCATTAAAGGACTGTGAGGCTCCAAAGAGTGGAGGGATATGTCTACAGAAAAGCAGCTGGGCAGTAGCAGAGCCAAGTCATGAAGTCAAGTTTGCTACTTAAAACCCAATGTTCTTTCCACTATATTACCCTTGCTTCTGTTTATACTTTTGTAATAAAGCATTTGCTTGGCCTCAATGTCATCCTTATTGTGGATCTTCAGTGTGGATCCATCAACAGACAATTATTAAGCACCTACTATGTGCCAGGCTCTGTGCTAAGCTCGACAAACTAATCAGCAAACATTATTAAGCCTTTCCTGTGTACCAAGTATAGGGGACACAAAGAAAGCTTAAAAATCAATGTCCCTGTCTTCGACAAGCCCACATTCTAACAGGAGAGATAACATGCTTATATTGCATATACAAGATATAGGAAATATAAATGGGAAGTGATCACATCAAAAAGTGGAAACTGTTAATGGGTCATATGGAAACTCCACTCAGAGGAACTGCTATTGACAGAACTAGGGCTGCTGGGAAAACACTAGGGACAAAACGAACCTAGGCATACTGATCCACATTTAGACTAGTTGAAGAGTTATTGGTTTGTTGAGATCTACCTAGCTGCTAATAATAATAATAATAATAATAATAGCACTTATGTAGATTAAAGGTTCACTAAGCACTTTACAATGATCGCACTTGACCCTCACAGCAGTGCTATTGTTATCCCTTTTTTTACAGATGAAGAAATTGAAGGATGGAGAGGTTCCACGACTTGCTGAGGCTCGTACACCTGATGTCTCTAGCAGAATTTGAACTCAGTCTTCCTAATTCCATCCCCAGGATTCTGTCCAGTGTGCTGCCTCAGCAGCCACCCATAAAGAAGAAGCTGACCTGCAAGGCAGAGCCCAGGATCCAGCTTCTAAGCCCCTGCAGATCAGGCTATGCCTGTGCCTCTGTAATGAAGGGGCTTTCTTTGTCCCAAGGCCCTCAATAGTACATTATGATGCCATTGGCATTTTGAACCAGTGCTGTTGTTTGAGAGAAGCAGCATCATGTAATAGAGAGTTCTGGAGTTAGGAGGGAGACCCGAGTCCAGTCCCCAGCTCTGATGTTTATTCTTCATCTAATATATTTTTGAGGGAGAGAGGATGGGGGGCTTAGTTGAAAGGTTTCCACAGAAGAACCAGAATAATAGCCAATGATGCTAAATCAATAGACCTTTATCGCAGGAACATTTTGCCTTATACAAGGGCAGATAGAAAGCTCAAAATAAGATGATTATGAGAAAGGCGATGAAGACAAAGGAGGTGAAGGTATAAATGAATCGAGGTCACACTCACACACACACACACACACACACACACACACACACACACACACAAAGGCTCTGAAAAGATCTTCAGAGAGGCAGGAGCCATTTGCAGATTAGTCCAAAATGGTGGAGAATGTAGGGGAGGCAGTAGCCAGACCCCTAGTAAAGTGATCTGCAGGTGACAGCAGGAAGAAGAAGACAGATTCTCACCACTCCTCCCAGTCTGGTGCAGGAATACCTGGTCCACCAGTAAGAGAGGCAAAGGCTTGCTCAGGAAAAGATTGGTTTATCACTTCTGGCTCTAATTATTAGGATTTCATAGAACGTAAAAGTAACCAGCCAATTATGTGGAGATACAGAAAAGGGGGCTTAATAAGCAGAAGCAGGAGGTCTATCTAGAATAGGGCCAGCCCATTGCAAGAAAGACTAGACACCAAAATCTAAATGTTTTTATACTCCCTTGGCCAGTCACTTATATTCTGTGTATGTCAGGTGGCCCATCTACAAAATGGGTATAATCATATTCTATTACCTCCTTCACAGGCTTTTGTAACCTTAACATACTATACAAGTACCAGGTACCTAGAATAGAAAGGATCTTCAGAAACTATCTAGTCTAACGTCCTAATTTTATTGATGAAGAATTTGAGATATAGATATGCAAATGGGATTAAAAGTCTGAGGAGGGATTTGAACACGTATTTCCCATCAAATCCTGGCTCGGCCACATATGACTTGTATGATTATAAGAAGAGGATTCTCCCTTTCTCAGATTCATTTTCTTCATCTGTTCTAGACTAGATGGTCTAAAATAATGGTCTAAAGATCTACCATAGTGGACAGTGCTGAGCTTGGAGTCAGGAAGACTCATCTTCATGAGTTCAAATCTGATCTCAGACCCTTACTAGCTGTGTGACCCTGGCCAAGGCACTTTATCCTACTTGTCTCAGTTTCGTCATCTATAAAATAAGTTGCAAAAGGAAATGGCAAACCCCTCCATTATCCATGTCAGGAAAACCTCAAATGGGGTCACAGAGAGTTGGGCATAACTGAAAACATCTGAACATTAAATAACTCTTCAATTGATTTCTACTGAGAGTGTTAAGATGCAAAGTTCTTCCTTTGCATCCTAAAATTAAATATAATAAAATAGTACGATAATAGGACAAGGTAAAATAACTTGTTAAAATACAGCTGTAAGGTATCAACTCTTTGATTTTTTTAAATGGCTCAGCAAGGGGTCTTCCTTGATTATTCCTTGTGGAGAATATGCGATCGATGTCTCCTGTGGATATAAATGTAGGCTTCCTATGAGGTTTTCTCAGTACCAGTTCTTATTTTGTACATTTTTTGCCAATGCTTTGTATCTTAAGAATAGAAAGTCCAGCTCTTTGGAACCACAAAGAGAGCTGCTATAAATATTTTGAAACATATAAGTTCTTTTCCTTTTTCTCTGATCTCCTTGGGAAACAATATACACAGTTTTATATCTCTCTGGGTGTAATTCCAAATTGCTCTCCAAAATAATTGGATTAGTTCTGCCAAAAGCATATTAGTGTCTCCATTTTCCCACATCCCCTTCAACATTTGTCATTTCACCCCTTTGTCACTTTAGCCAGTCTTATGGGTGTGAGATGATACCTCAGAATTGTTTTGATTTCCATTTATCTATTCAGTTATGATTTAGAACATTTATCATAAACCAATATTTTTTATTTCTTCATCCAAAAATCATCTGTTCATGTCTTCTACCTATCCATCAATTGGGAGATGGTTTTCATACTTATAAATTTGACAAATTCCTCTCTATATTTTAGATAAGAGACCTCTATCCAGGAGGCTGTCTATAACAATTTTTCCTGATTTTCTGCTTTTCAACTAGTTTGGGCAACATTTGCTTTATTTGTACAAACCCTTTTAAATTTAATGCACTCAAAATTATCCATTTTACATGGAAACAAAGGAGATCCCATCAATTGGGGAATGGCTAAACAAATTGTGGAATATGATCGTGATGGAATACTACTGCTCCACAAGAAACAAAGAGTAGGCTAATTGAAAAAAACAATTACAACTACATAGGATAAACAGTGAAGTTAGTAGAACCAAGAGAACATAATATACAGCTCCAAATGTAATACTTGAATAAACTTGTCAACATCATTTCCAGAAAATGAACTGGAAAATGGAAACATGAAAGATATACTCTCTATACACATATCTGTTTGCTGAGTGATGCCTTCTGTGATGCAGAGAAGGCAGGGACGAACTGGGATATTTGGAAACAAATTCTATTTTTTTAAAAGAAAATGTTAATCTTAAGAAATAGAATAGAAGCCCCTTGAAGGTGGGGAATGGTTTCTTTTGTTTTTGTCTCTGTGTTTCCAGCATCTAGGGTAGTTGCTGGAATTGAATAGTAGGCTTTTAATCAATACTTGTTGAATTGAAATGACAGTTGGGGCGGGGCGGGGGGGCTTTCTGTCACTGAAATCACGGGTCCAGTCCCAGTCACTATACATGTTTACCCCATATAGCCCTCCCAATTTGCCATAACTATAAGGGATCAGGGTCACAAGTTTGTGTGACAATGTCAGCAGAAGTTGGCTCTATGACCAGTATAAGAGCAACCATTCTCTCTTGCTGAGTGCACCACATTTCTGTACACTCTAGACTCCTGGGAATAACTTTTCTCACCTTCCTGTGTTTCTGCTATTTCGAAGGCTGGCACTATGACAGTCTTTTCGGTCAGTTCATAAAGTTCCCTTCGCCATGTTTCTGCCTTCATCTCCATGACAAGGCACTCCAAAATGGGGCACTGACAAGCGTGACTCCCCAGAATAGGAAATAAATGCTATTCTCGGTGCTCCCTTAATGGCAACGAGGAAAGTGGCTAGTTTGAGTATACACTCACTCCTATCTTGGTTGGCTGAATAATATAAGTAAGACCAGTATGCATTGCCTCTGCCCTTGGCATTTCCTGGCATATGCCCTTTAATCAGTTATCAGCTGCACGTTTTACACGCTGTGCAACACTTATCTTATCTTTTTTCTGAAGTATTAATTTTTTCCACAACACACTTAGATTTTATGTCATGGTGACTTTTAAAAAAATCACTCTTTGCTGATAGGTTTTGCATTATGCCAATATGCCTGCTTTGTTTCCATAGAATATCTAGATTTTCTCTGACAAGATAAATGAACCCAGCTCTGTCTAAGTTTAGGGTTTCTCTGATAGCATGAATAGAGGAGCTTTTTGGCCAAGTTATTTTGAACTTGGAGGCAGCTAGATGGTGTAATAGATAGAGTAACAGGCTCACAGTCAGGAAGACTCATCTTCCTGAGTTCAAATCTCTCCTGAGACACTTACTAACTGTGTGAACCCGGGCAAGTCACTTAACTCTGTTTGCCTCAGTTGCCTCATCTGGAAAATGAGCTGGAGAAGAAAATGGCAAACCACTCCAGTATCTTTGCCAAGAAAACCCTAAATGGGTCCCAAAGAGTTCGGCCCAACTGAACAATAACAATCAGCCATTGTTTGGGATTTGGAAGCAAATATGATTGAGAAACTCTCACAGCCATTATTCAGAGATAGTCCTACTAGAAATATGACCTGGCAACTACCTCTTAGAAACTATAAATATTGAAGAACTGGGGGGTGGATAGTTTTCACCTTGGAAGTCTTTGCCATTTTCAAGTGGATCAAAATGAGAAATGGTAGTGTTTTATCAATGCATATGGACATTAAAGAAGATTCATTACCATCTACTTTGCTTTTGAACCCTGAGGACCATTAAGCCTTTCCATTGGGACCAATAGCAATGACAACGTAAAAAAAGCATTTTTTCTACAAGATGATGAGTTCCCTGAGGGTTGAGACTATCTTACTTTTCTGTTTGTTTTCCCAACTCTTAGTATGGTTGTTTCTACATGGGAAGTCTTTAGTAACATTTTTTCCCTTTCCATTACAAATGGAAGATTTGGGAGGCCTTGCTCCTGGACCTGCTTTTGTAAGACAAAGTTATACAAGAATTTTAAACTTTAAAAATTTTCTTTCAACATGGCTAATATGGAAATAACTTTTGCATGATTTCACATGTATACTTGACTTCACATTGTTTGTCTGCTCAATTAATGGGGGAGAGACTGGAGAGTGGGAATATGAAACAAAAAATGTAAAGAATGTTAAAAAATTTTTACTTTGAAGTTATATTTTTCAGATTAAGGCAACAAACTATTTAATGTGATTAAAAAAATCAAAATCAACTCCCCTATCTATTAGGAAAAGGAAAAAGGCATCTATTGAAATAGTTTAACCATGCATGCTGTATAATATTAGATAAGCTAAAAGAAGAGAAAAGGGAAAGAATGCTCTTACCTTTTGGACTGTGAACGTTGGGGGAAATTTCTTCCCAATTCCATATGTTGGTGATAGTATCCAATATTATCCCAGAAGAGTGAGTGGTGGGAACCTAATTTAAGGAGACTGTCTTGATCCCATACGTTACCTAGTCCAATAGCTTGATACTTCATGCATAAGTAGTACTATAAGATGCTTAAAACAGAAATCATCTAGATTTAACTTGGAGCTAGAATTAAAATTAAGATATGAAATTTAATAATAACCTTAAAACCCACTAATGCAGTTGATAGTTGCTCCAGGACATTTCCTTTTCCTCCTTTCTGACCTTTGCTGCTCATTGGTACTGCCATTAGACAACAGGTACTAAATAGGCAGCCATATTATCTGGAAGTTTCTCAAAATAACTTTTCCTTAAATTATGCCCAAAGGACTTTAAGTGAATGCCTGCCCTTTGATCCAGCCATACCAATGCTAGATTTATATCCCAAAGAGATAATAAGGAAAAAATCTTGTATAAAAATATTTATAGCCACTCTCTTTGTGGTGGCAAAAAAATTGGAAAATGAGGGATGCCCTCCAATTGGGGAATGGCTGAAGAAATTGTGAAATCTGTTGGTGATGGAATATTATTGTGCTAAAAGGAATAATGAACTTTAGGAATTCCACGTGAACTGGAACGACCTCCAGGAATTGATGCAGAGTGAAAGGAGCAAAACCAGGAGGAAAAATGTACACAAAGATAGATACACTGTGGCACAATCAAATGTAATGGACTTCTCTACTAGCAGCAATGCAATGATCTAGGACAATTCTGAGGGACTTATGAGAAAGAACACTATGCACATCCAGAGAAAGAATTGTGGGAACAGAAACAAAGAAGAAAAACATTTCCTTGATCACATGGGTTGAGGGGGATATGATTGGGCATGTAGACTCTAAACAATCACTCTAGCGCAAATATTAATAATATGGAAATAGGTCTTGATCAGACACATGTAAAACCCAATGAAATTGGTCATTGGCTATGGGAGGAAGAGAAAAGAGGAAGGGGAAGGAGTATGAATCATGAAACCATGGAAAAATATTCTAAATTAAATAAAGAAGTTTTTTTTAAATAACTTTCCTTGATGTATCAGATTTCTTCATTGTAGCCTTAGTCAATTAGATGTGAAGGTAAGCAATTCAGAGATACTTGCAAAGACTTGAATGAACTTATACAGAGTAAAGTACACAGAATTAGGAACAATAACTACAGTGAAAAAAAAAAACAACATTAAAAAATTTAATAACTCAGTCCAATGAAATAACTAACCTTGACTCTGAAGACAACTAAAGACAACAAATATTGGAAAAGCAAATGGAATAAACCACATATAAAGAAGGGACATCCAGCTTAGAATCATTACATATGTAAGGATATTGAGGGTACACTCTAGAAGATATCTAAGGGAAGAGAAAGGTATAAAATGTTGAAAAAGTCTCAAATCTTTGAATATAATGAAAAAAGTAATGGAGTAAACATAAAAAAATTCTACATGCCTATTTCCCCCAAAAATCTTCATCAAATCATCTATACCTCAACTGAGGACATCCAGGGTGATGGTTTTATTTTTTTTAGCACTTACCTTCCATCTTGGAATCAATAGTGTGTATTGGTTCCAAGGCAGAAGAATGGTAAAGCCAGTGATAGGCAACCTTTTGAGCTTGGTGTGTCAAAATTCACCAAAAAACAAACAAAAAAAAAAACAAGCATAACTCAGATGGTATGTCACTTCAAGAAAAAAAAGACCTTCTTGGCATGTGGCCCCATACTTCTCTGTATGTGGTCACATGTCATCAAAAATGGCAACACATGATGACACATGTGTCATGAGTTTGCCATCATGGGACTAGCCAGTGGGAATTAAGTTAAGTGACTTGTCCAGGGTCACACAGCTAGGAAATGTCTGAGGTCAGATTTGAACCAAAGACCTCCCATCTGTGGTCCTGGCTCTCAATCCAGAGTCACTTAGCTGCCCCCAAGATGACAGCTTTAGTAGAGAATAAACAGGGTTTTGCAAGCAATGTTCAGAAATAAAATAAAAACCCGAATTAGCTAAAAGATGTAGAGAATAAAAGATTCCATTGTATTTATTATTAATTGATCATAGAAAAGCATTTGATTCAGCAATAAAAATTACTGCCTTATAGCCTCTTTTATGGTAAGGTGTCTCCTGTCTATACATCAAAATCATCCTCCTGAGTTTCTTGAAAGTTGTAATAAAGAGAAATTAATGTCTTCATCAACCCTCAGATAATATTCATTTGAGCTTAAGAAAAGACCTAGAAATATCACTTCAATGACTTCATTTTATATGAACTTAACACACACAAATTCAGGTCTATGTGATTGGCAATCAAAAAAATAAAGGGAGAAAAATATGCTAAATAAAAAATTTTAACCAAGGAGCTTTCAGTCTAATGTAATCTAATCGATGAAATATGTTTAAAAAATTTTAAATGACCCTCACTTTTTTGGCTCCCTTCTGCTGATGTAGCAGTAATAGTGGAATGGTAGGAAAGGATCATAAGAATGCTAATTTTAGGAACCGCATTCTGCAAAGATTTAAATTGTTGATATTTTAATGCATATTGTTGCTGTTGTCGTTCAGTATTGGTTGACTTCATGATCCCACTAGGGGTTATCTTGGCCAAGATACTGAAGTGGTTAGCCATTTCCTTCCTTAGTAAATTTGACAGATGAGGTAACTGAGATAAGCAGAGTTAAGTAACTTGCCCAGGGTCACACAACTATGAGTGTCTGAGGCCAGATTTGAATTCATGAGTCTTCCTGATTCCAAACCCAGTGTTCTATCCACTTCACCTTCTACCTGCCCTCTTAGTCCATGATCTTTGCCCAAAGTCTTGGTACTCTAATAGACGATATACTACATTATATTAATATTCTTGTAAAACCTAAATTAGACTTCCTAGCTGGGTGACCGTTGCCTAGCTCTTACCACCTTTCTGCCTTGAAACCAATGCTTTGTATCAATTCTACGTCAGAAGCCAAGGGCTTTTTAAATAATTAATTAAACCAGATGACATAAAGAATGTTGAATAATAGAATAGTTCATAGGTTCTCTCAGGAGAGGCAAGTAAAGGACTGGGGGAGATAGTGTCAATATATGTCCAAAGAGAGCAAGAGATGGTGTGTTGTTTTTTTATGACAGAAAACTCAGCCTTCCATGGAACTCATTCAATAGAAAATTCAAGATATTGGCAGATGTTTCTGTGGGGGATGGACAATTTTGAAGAGCATGATTTATTGCCCTCATCCCTATTCCTCCTACCAACTTCCTGAGCTTCAGACTTGCCGTATAGCCAGGGTCCTGACCTGTTCCACAACCCTTCGTTTTATATAAAGAACAGAACAAGAAAACCATACCCACAATCATATTTCCTGGGCATGTGGCCTTGATTGTTCATATTTTCTCAAACAAAAATTAGATTTCCAGGAAGGAACTAATTTTGATGAACCCGAGAGGTGCATGAGTTTATCTTTTAGACTAAAGGCATACTTCCTAGAGTTCCTTGACCAAGCAGAAGCTATTATTTTGTTGTTCTTGTTGTTCTCTTGTTTCAGTCATGTCTGACTCTTTGTGACCCATCTGGAATTTTCTTGGCAATGATACCGGAGTTGTTGACCATTTCCTTCTTTGGCTCATTTTACAGAAGAGGAAATGAGGCAAACAGATTTAGGTGACTTTCCCAGGGTCACACAGCTACTAAGTGTCTGAGGTCAGATTTGAACTCAGGAAGATGAGTCTGGTATTCCATCCACCATACCACCTGGCTACCTCTGGGGACTTTTAAGTTTAATTCAAAAAGACATTCAATGCTTACTATGCATAAGGATCTAACTGTTCAGAATTGTATTTATTGTTGATCACAGATACCAAAAGCAAATGGTAGGACAATAAATAAGAAACATGGATGAGAATTTAACAAGTGCTCAAAGCAAGACTTCATTGGAATATCTGGGTTGTTCAGAAAGGAGAGAGGTCCACATTGGTGAAAGGAAAGGGGAGTGTGTGCTTCATTTCAGGCTCATCACTAGCTAAGTGGTCTCCTTTTGGCATTGTTTAAGATCTCAGAAATCCTAGTTATCTCATCAGCCATTAATTTGCTGTTAGGAGAATAAGAGGTGTTTGTTATGAGGGTTTTCTAACCCTTATTGATTATTGGTATAGAATGGTAATACCAATAAATTTGTCCTGCATGGACAGGCTGTTGGGGTGACTATTTGAGAAAAATGGCTTCTCAGAGCAGCTTGAGAATTCCAGCTCAGCCAGTTGTATAAAGGAAAATATTTTTATTATAAGTAAAATAAAAACTAGTTAAAGGGTTAGTAAAATGAAACAAGTGGAAAAGATTCTTATAATATATAAGTCCCTAAGCTAATCATTCTTATTCTAACCCCCCAAAATCTGATCTGCAAAGATCTTCCCCAAATAGAGTTGAGGATACTCGTCGTATTTTATCTAAATCCCCCAAAACCTTAATCTATCTACCCTAATCCAAATTATACAAAAGAGAAATGTTAGGTCTCTCTCTTCCTTGCTGTATAGATGAACAAACAGCTTTGAATCTCCTCAGCCTCTCTCCACTCTCACAGCAAACCTGCTGTGGCTTGCACCACTGTCTCACTCAATAATCTCCTTCACTTATCAGGTCTTTTAGATGAATCTTTAGATGTGAAAATCACCGAGATTTTCCCAATCTCGCCAAGCAGCTCTTAGGGCCTCCTATCAGAACAGGGGCAGCCCAAAGAGTGAAAGTCAATTGGTTAACTGTCTCTCAAAGTACTCTGGGAAAATTTTCTCTTACCCATAAATCCATCTGAGATTCCATTCAGATTTTTTTAAAGAAACCTGACTTATAAATCTCTTATGCATCTATCAATAACTTATGCTACTTAACTCTATTTCCTAATGAACTCTTAATTAATCAATAATTCTCTACAGAGGTCTACAAAATTGTATGAGCATAGATGCAGAGCTGGAACAGATCTTAGAGATAATCTCATCTAGGAACTCTTAATTTAAGATGCATTGTTTTTTAAATTTATAATTATATTTTAATATCATTTGTATCTTTTGTAGTTCTTTGTATTTAAAAATATTTATCTGAGATAAGACTTACAGATTTCTAAAGTTAGAGAGCTAGGAAAAGGGTCCTCCCAAAATGAAAGTCTATGACATAAAAAATTATGAACCTCCAATCTAAGCCAGTCCTTTTATTTTATGGATGAGAAAACTGAGGACCAGGGAAGCTGAGTAACTTGCTGAGTAACAGGGCTAGCATATGTCAAAAGTAAGATCTGAACCCAGGGCTTCCAATTCTAAAGACAGTTGGAGTTCCATTGCTAAAGACATATAGAATATGCAATCTAGCAGCACATTGTTGCTTTGTGTCACTGGAACCATAATTGAGAAATATTTAATAAAATAAGTAAAAATATAATCAAACATGCATGATATTGCATTTTAAAACTAAGATAATATGTGGCCTACAGGAATCCTCATTATTGTTCAGTTGTTATTGAGTTGTGTCCAACTTTTCATGACCACATTTGGGGTTTTCTTAGAAAAGATATTCGACTGGTTTTCTAGTTCCAATAACTCTTCAACTAGTCTAAATGTGGGTCAGTATGCCTCGGTTCGTTTTGTCCCTAGTGTTTTCCCAGCAGCCCTAGTTCTGTCAATAGCAGTTCCACTGAGTGGAGTTTCCATATGACCCATTAACAGTTTCCCAGAGATGTAGAAAAATGTGGTTTTAAAATATCAGAGTTTTCCGTACAGGTCTTCTCTCTGAGTCCACCAGTGTGAGAGTCCATTTTGCTATCCTAGGGAGAAATACTGATTGCCTTTTTAGCCTTTAGCTTTCCAGGACTTGCCTACGAGTCACTCATTACTGGCCTATTACTCTGCCCAGCTTGGCCCTTGGATTAAATACCCAGACTCCTTAGCACACATACTCGTCTTCCCCCCTTGCCCACCATACACACTTACTTTGTCCACACCATGATTTTTTTTTGGCTACTACCACAATGATAAACAATGTTATTATATCTTTCTTGCAAAAAGATCATTGTCTTAAGAACCTGAAAAGCAACATGAGGTACAAATAGACTTTAATTATTAAGGCTATGAAATCTTATGGTAGAAATTAGCTCTTTAAATTGGAGGTGGGGAAAGGGTGTCCACAATGATTCCTATTACTATTTTTAAAGGAGAGACAACATGGACATTTAATAATTAAAATGAAATCACGGCTTTTTTAATGGTATTTTGCTTTATTTTCTGAAGACCACTCGGGTTTCTTTAAAAACAGAGGAACCTATTTATAGCATACACAATGGAGTGGACTTAATAAAGGGATAAAGAAAATGTTGACCTGGTTCTTAGTCTAGAAATTGTATTCCATTTGGGGATCGTAATTGAAAACAACAGATGTCAAGCAAGTCTGAACTCCCTAGAGATCAGAAGGATAGCTATCTGGCATTCTGGATGAAAGGTCAAGCAAGGACTGGCCACTGGCACAAAAAGAAGCAAAAAAAGGGTGGGGAGAGAGGTATAGATTAAGTTTGTGGAGCAGTACACACAATGATAATCCTGGGTCCCTTTGTTCTTTAGGCTAAAGTCATTATTTAAATGCTGTATGTTAAATAAAAATAGATTCTATTACTGATCCACTGTAAAAAAGAGTTGGGTTCTTATTTTAAGGGTGGGGAAAATATCTAGTAGAACAATAATTACTCCAATCTGAGCAGCATATAGTCAAAAAGAGAACTCACTATAGTCTAAGGATCTGGATTCCAATTTCACTTCTATTATTTAATAATCATGTGACTCTGGGCAGGTCATTCAATGTGTAGATCTGTTTCCTCATTTGAAAAATGAGCATGTTGAACTAAATGGCCTCTAATAGCCTCTCTCTGCTTCTTTAAGTCTGTGATCCTAAGATCAAGTTAATTTTTTGAAGGAGAAAAATACTGAAATAATACTGGAAAACAAGGTAGCTTGAGAAAAATATGTGTTGGCCAAGTACAAATAGCATGATTGAAGTAGTTTCCAGCAATTCTCAGGAGAAAATAACAAGGAAGTTGATTGGGAACAATATTTTTATCCTCAAATGGTAACAAATAGCAAAGTAAATATAAAAATTCATACAAAAAAGAAAATTTGATATCACAATTACCTGTGAGACCAGATTGAATGGGATTCATGTTTAGAATGTTGTAACTGAAGGATTTATTAAAAAGAAACAGAACTCACATAAGAGAAGATAGAGTAACATTGTAAGTCAAGAATGTATCTAGCAGTATGGAAATCTACAAATCTTTGATAAGAATGAAAAACATGGATCAGAAAAAAAAATGGAAAAAGAAGTATTAACATGATAATAATTTGTAGGCTGCCTAACTAGAAAGAAGATATAGATGATGCTTTGCTAATTCATATTTTTAAATTGGAGGGGGAAAACAGCTAAAATAATGATTCAGTAGGGTCAAGGCTGGATGCTGAGGAGGAAGAGTATGGTGGTTGACTTAAGAAGTCTAATTCTTTTCAAAATGAGATCTAACACATTTTTACTTGACTTATCTTGCTGGCAGAACTGGAAAAGTCTGTGAACTTTTAAAAAAAATTATTCATAACTATTTCAATATAATTAATTTCCTTTGAAACTTCTATATAATTCTATATAATTTTATGCATTTAAAAGATGCAGAGAGGGAACCCATAGGCTTCAGCAGACCAGTAAAGGAATTCAGATCTCTCTGTCTCTCCATCTCTGTCTGTCTCTGACTCTCTCTCTTTCCCCCTTTCCCTTTCTCTCCCCCTTCTCTCTCACATACATTCACAACCCCTTTCTTAGAAAGTTAAAGAAAACAACTGCAAAACAAAGAAGAATTTATTAGAGATAAGTAAATGACAATAATGGAGAAAGTACCTCTCTTGCTGAATTTCATAATAGTGAGAAAAGAGATTCCCTGGACATAGTTGACCATACATCTTGAACTTTACGAAAGCAGACTTCCAAAAATTCAAAATGACTAAGCCTGGTGCTTAGGATCTCTCAGTGGTAATACAGAAGAGCAGGATGGGGTCTTTATCCATAATGAAATTTTGACTAATCCTTTGCAATTTTTATGAGTAAGGGAAAAGAGGCAAACTTTTTTTTAAATTCTAGTATAGTAATACAAAGAACTCTGATAGATTCATTTTTTTTTAAAGAGCATGTACGAAAGTTGAAAAAAGAGCCACCTACATAGCCAAGGCCAAATCTAAATGAGCCAATTAGAATAGGGTCACAAATTCTAAATCCCAGAATGAGCCAAGATTTCAGTCCTGAATTTTGGGCAAGAGGATCAGAACTTAGAGCTGGAGTGATCCTTAGAGGCCATCTAGCTCAATACAAGGTAAGTAAATTGGCCAAGGTCACACAAGTCAGCATTAAAGGAAGAATTTTAACACAGATTAACACCAGTTGATGTTTCTCCACTGTATGATGCTGAAATTCTAATTGCCTTCTAGATATCTGAATAATGATGATAATTGTTGTCATTATTATCATAATGCTTTAAAACTTGCAAAATATTGTATATACATTATATTATTTGATCCTCACAACAGTCAAAGTAGTACTATTATTTCCATTTTACAGATTTGGAAACTAAGCCTCAGAGAGGTCAGATAGCTAGTAAATATCATATTGAAATTTGTATCTTCCTGACTCTAAGTCACTTAAGTAATACAAACTGCCCATCAATATCCCAACGATCACGACAAAATCAAAATGTATAAAGTGAAACTCACAACATTTCTCCCCAAACCAGTTTCCCCTCCTGACCTCCCTCCTTGTTTAAATGATAGAAACATTCATTTAGTCTCAAATGTATGCTCAGCTCTTCCCTCTTCCTCACATTCAGTCCTTCACAAAGCCCTTTCGATAATTGCCTTTCTTAATGGCTCTCATATCCTTAATTCCTCAGTAGACTCACTCTTAACTGTTCTACCAGCCTCCAGTCCCTCCTACCCCCAAGACATGTACAGGAGAAGGAAAAAAATGGAAATGAAACCCAGAAAAAAAGGGAAAATAGGAAGGAAGAAATTGGAAGTTTCCTGCTTATCTGTTAATGGGTTGTTGTTCAGTCAATTTTCAGTTATATCTGATTCTGTGATCCCATTTGGGGGTTTCTTGCAAAGATACTAGAGTGGTTTGCCATTTTTTTCTCCAGCTCATTTTACAGATGAGGAACTGAAGAAAACAGGGTTGGGTGGCTTGCCCAGCATCATACTGCTAGTAAGTGTCTGAGGCCGGATTTGAACTTAGGGAGATGAGTCTTTCTGATTCCAAGCTCACTGCTCTATCCAATGTTTCACCTAGCTGCATTGTTATAGTGCACCACTGAAGAACCTTTTAGAGATCATATGCCCAAATTGTACCATTAAGTCGTCTGTGAGCCCCCCTCATTTCCCCAGAGAACAGAGGGAGGAAGTGCTCTCATTGGGCTGCTGGGTGGAGGGACAGGGCATGTGAACCTTGTCCTCAGATACTGTGGAGAGGGGGAACAGAGCAGCTCCCTCTGGCATGCCAAGGCACATGTGCCACATCTTTGCCAACATGGTGGTGTCTTAAGGTTTGCAAAACACTTTACATCTATTATCTCACTTGATCTTTAAAACAGTCCTGGATACAGGTGCTAGTAAGTGTCTGAGGCTAGATTTAAACTCAGGAAGATGAGTCTTTCTGACTTCAGACCCAGAATTCTATCCACTGTGCTACCTAACTGGTCATTCAGTGGTAAGGAGTTGGAATTAAAGTTGCCAAAAAAAAAAAGATGACTCCAAACTTGAGTGAATGTTGTATGAATCTGCTTATTTTTGGACTGACTTCCATGACAGATTTTGCTTGCACTTATGATGGACCAGTCAGTTGTAGAGCTGAACCCAGCTCTTCAATGGTCATGTTTTATTTACTCCATGATCTTACTATGCACTGAAATATGCTAGACAGAGCTTGAACTTTCCCAGGTCTTAACCTGTAATCCAGGCTACCAAGAAGTATGAGGATGCGATGAAAGGGAAAAGAATTAGAAGCTACTTTGCTAGTTTCAACTAATCTTTCAGATGAATCTTTAAGAGATTATATATATATATATATCAATATATCATTTGCAAAAAGAAATAATTTTATTACCTCTTTGCCCATTCTGATTCCTTCAATTCTTTTTCTTCTCTTATTTTTGTTAGCATTTCTAATGCAATATCAAATAATATTGGTGATAATGGATAAAGGGACACCTAGGTGGCATAATGGAAAGAGTGCCAAGCCTAGAGTCAAGAAGTCTTATATTCCTGAGTTCAAATCTGACCTTGGACACTCACTAGCTGTGTGATTCTGGACATGTCACAACCCTTTTTACCTCAGTTTCCTCATCTGTAAAATGAACTGGAGGAGAAAATGGCAAACCACTCCAATTTTTTTGCCAAGGAAAAACCAAATGAGGTGACAAAGCTGGATACTATTATTCAACAACAACAAAACTAGTTGTGGCACATGAATATAATGAAAACTATTGTGCTGGAAGAAATGATGTGTGTGATGAATATAGGCCATGTGATAATGCAAGTGAGTTAGAGGGGTACTACTCAGCACTCTTTATGACAGGTGCTTATTTTAGAAGTCCTGGCCCACTTCCCACTGCTGGAGATAACTAACAGTGATTTCTTTTGTACCATAGGTGCTGAGTTTTTGTTGAGAGAACCTGCTTCAAAAAGGAAAGGTCATAGGGTGAGCTCATTTAGGGATCTGTCAGTAGAAATTAACTCTTGTGGTATGGAACCTTAGGGAACCTCTCCCTGGCATTCCACTTGCCTCCTCTTCCCCAGGCTGATCTTTTGAGCTAGGAGCTGACATTAATGTGTTCCTGGCAGGTAGCCCTAGAGTTCCTAAATGCTGGAGCCATGAATGTCCTAACTTCAAATAAAACCACAGCAGAAAGAAAATATTTGTGACCCAGAGAGGCATTTTTGCCCTACTACACCCCCTAAATGAGCCAAACTGAGCACTTGGAAAGAAGGAAGAAAATAAAACAGATAGTGGGACAATTGTGGCTAGAAAAATCATTTTAGGATCATTTGGCTGACTTGTTTAAAGGACTCTGGAGGGTGGAAGAATGCAGTAGACTGCAGGAAGCTTAGAAATGACTACACATTCCATCAGTGCCCCCAACCGCCATTACTACGTTCATCTGTTGTTTTAGAACCCATTTTGAAAATAATGATTAGTCATCTCCCCCTTTCTGCTGGAGAGAGACAATCTGCTTTAAAAACAATCACAGTCAAACAAGACAAACGAAATGTCTGGAAACTATCTACCACTAAATATAAAATCAGTTTGATTCAGTAGCCTGAAAGGGCCTTGGATCTGGAATCAGAGAAATGGGTTCAAGTCTTGGTTTTTCCTTATGGTAGTTCACCTCGTGGATTTCAGTCTTCTCATCAAAATGTGGGGATTGAACTACATCAGAGGTTCCTGAGTTTTTTGTTACATGAACTTTCAACAACAACAAAAAACCATGATGTTCTTTTAAATTCATTTTTACTCAAAAATCCTCCAAGTCACTGCAGAAACGTGTGTGTGTGTGTGTGTGTGTGTGTGTGTGTGTGTGTGTGTGTGTAAAACATTTCAAACATGGACGTGCTTGTTGTTGCAGATGAACAATTTGTTTGTAACATAGTAGTGCAATTACTTCCTGCTCAAGGGACTGTTAAAGACATTTTGTCACAAGTCTCTTGGACCATTATCATGAATCCCCCCCCCCCCCGAGGGTTTTTGAAATACTAAATGAGAGCCACCAGACTAGATGAACTCTGGGGTCTCTTCCAGCTTTAAATCTATGAAATAGAAAAACTAGTTTGAAGTCAGTCACTTAGTAAGAATCCTACCTTTAAAATTAATTCTTTGTGACCGTGAGAATAATAAGAAATATATTGTTTACATTATATATATTTATAATAAGAGGGAGAATATAAATAACAAGAAAATCTTCCTAGAGAAGGTAGACTGGACTCTGTGACTGTGGGCAAGTCCTTTAGCTTCTGAACACCCCAGGCAACTTTCTGAGGATGTTGTTCTGAGGAGTTGCTAATCTACATTGGTGAAGACATTGGTAAAGGAGATCTCTACGCTGCTGGAAATTTACAGGTCTGAGCAAAATATAGACAGAAATAATTAAATACCTAATTTCATGGATTCCATCACAAATTCCATCACAAATAACACTATGATATGAATTTGGGAATTTCTTAAAAATAAACATAATTTTTGCTTTTAGCAAAATTATAGTTTCTCAGGATTGACCAGTCATATAGATTTGGCTGACATGTATATATAAATATGTATACATAATATGCATATATATGATATAATGTGTATAAAAGTTACATGAATACATAATATATAAACATATGCCTGGCTATATTTATGTATAAATATCTAATTAATATAAATTCATGTATATATCTAGAATAATTGCAAGAATGCATAAACTCACTTTTTCTTTTTTTTAAACCATTACTTTCTGCCTTAAAATCAATATTAAGTATTGGTTCCAAGGCAGAAGAGTGGTAAGGGCTAGGCAATTAGGACTGAGTAATTTACCCAGAGTCACATGGCTAGGAAGTGTATGAAACTAGATTTGAACACAAGCCCTTACAACTCTAGACCTGGTTCACTATCCACTAAGCCTTATAGCTGTGCTATTTCTTTTATAAGTAAAAGGTTTTCCAATGCTTTGGTCACACTTGGGTCTTTCCAGCATTGCTTGGTGCCTATCTTTTTTAAGTATTCTCTGATTCATTCTTCCTAGACTTTAGCTTTCCCATCTTCCTGATTCCTTTAATTTCTACCTTTCTACCTTTGTTTAACCCAGTGTTCCTATCTGGAATGCCTCTGTCCCTTCTTTCATCTCTTGTTGTTGAGTCATTTCAATTACATCCAACTCTTTTTGACTGCATTTAGTTTTGGTTTTGTAAAGATGTTGTCGTGGTTTGCCATTTCCTTCTCCAGCTTATTTTACCATTGAGGTAACTGAGGCAAACAGGATTAAATGACTTACTCAGGGTCACACAACTAATTTCTGGGGTCAGATTTGAACTCAGGTCTTCCTGATTGCAGGTCCAATGTTCCATCCACTGCATCACTTAGATGTCAAACTCTCATCTTATCTAAATCCTAATTGCCCTTTGAAGCTTGTTCAAGTCTATATTCTCTGTTGAGCTTGTCCTGGTCAGCCAAGCATCAGAGGCTCTCTCTTCCCACTGATTATCTCTAATACTCATATAAATTGTGGAGCTGATTATCTTGTTAGGTATGACATGTTTTGCCAACTAGATTATAGGTTGCTCAAAGGCAGAGCCTGTACCTACCATAACACCTAAGTGTGCCTTGAATAAAGGAGATTATTAATATATATGTTTGTTCATTGACTGGTTTAAAGAATGGGAAAGAAATAGCATGCCTGACTCCCTGACATGCAATCCGAACAAATTAGGCAAAAACTATTTTTAAAATTTCATGTCTTTAAGTGTACCATGTTAGCTATGCACATAAATACATCTGCTTTCATACATGTATAGATGTATTATTTTCCCTAACTCTTGCTATACGACCAGCTCAACTTCTTTTCCAAACATAGGTGGTATCTTTTATGCCATTTCTTGCTTGCAAGTCATCATTAGAGGTAACTTATTTTTGCCCACAGTGCATTTCTCCATTACTCACTTGACCCTGTGATTCTTCTGTGATTATGTTGTTCCATGTTAGGCAGCCAAATAGCAATGCTATTGGCAAGAAATGGTATTATCTGAGCAGAAATAGCAGTAGGCAGGTCACTAATCACTCATCCACTTCCTGGCCATCTCCACATGCCCCTGGAATATCCTGCTCTGAGAAGTGAACTTTCATGTTCTCTTTCTCAGAATTTGGCCCCCATTCCAATTGTTGGCCATTTCTATTCCATGTTGCTTTCCCCCCTCCCTCCCACAACTTCCTGCTTCATTTAGAGGAAGTGTCCTAAGCATCTGTCCTTGACTTTGTCCTTTGCGATAGTTTGATGAAAGACTTAAATAAAGACGTGAATGGCACTTTTGTCAAACCTGCCAATGACATAAAGGTGAGGGCAACACCCAGTATCTTGCATGACAAAATATAGATCCAGAAAGATCTTGACAGAATGGGATGGTGAGTCAAATCTAGCAAGATGAAATGTCAAAGAATAAATTAAAAGTTTGGCAATTCGTCTTGTGGTAGCATTGGGTTTTTTTAAATCAGTGGTATGTGTGTAGGATGGGAACATACACCCTCCTCGACTTGTGTCTAAGACTTCACTGAACTCACTTGACACAAGAGAATCTGATCTGCCTGTTCTAAGCCCCAAACGCAAGGATGAAAAGGAAAGGTGGAGAAGTAGAATGAGGGAGAGGGGAAAGCATTAAGACATGGCCAGGGAACTTGCTTGGCAGAGAACAAAAGAAAGATTTCTCTAAAACCCTAATCCAAAAGAAAGCCTAATCCAGAGAAAGAAGCTAACATGAGGCCTTTGACCTGGCACAGAGTCTAATCCAAAGAGCCAAGAAAGATGTAGCTGAAGGACTAGAGAGAAATCAGAGAAAGAAAGAGCACAAAGGCCATAGGCATCTTCCTTATAGTTTTTTTCTTACTTCTATTCAAGTCATAAATAAGAAATCCCCAAAAATTAACTTCCCTTTTCTAATGGCTCTGTATCTAGATGCTTAGCTCCCCGTAATTGTTATAGACAAAATCACTCCTTTGTTTTAATCTATATATGTGATGTCTACTATTTTTCATAGTGCTACCAATTTTTTTTAAAAGTTTCCAAATGAAAATATTGCCCTATAATAACAGAAATGTACTTCTGCAATTCAGTCATTTTGCTTTTGCATTTTTTCTAAAATTTCTAAATTATTAATTAGAAAGTAAAAAAATCAAGATTTCCAAATATAATGATGCCAGAAAAAAAGTATTACATAGGAAACCATGAATCTGTAACATAAAACTTGTCTTTAAAAATATGTATTAAAATTAATGTGGTGCCAAAATTTGTCTACTTGTCTATTTCCTCCATTAAACTTCCTTCTGCTGTCTTCTGTGTATTAAAAAAAAATGTTTCATAGATGTTTTCTTTCTTTTAATCACTACCATTACTCCCCACCAACTCTACCCCTTGTAACAAATATATAACTATATATATATAACAAGTATAATCAAGCAAAAGGAAATATATTGTATTAATTGTGTCTGAAAAGGAATGCCTCATTCTGTGCCTATAGTCAGTCCATCACATCAAGAGGTAGGAAATAGACTTTATCACTAACTTTCTGGAGTCCTGATTGATCATTGCATTGATCTGAATTCTTTCGAGGTTGGCTTTCTTTGCAATGTTGTGGTCATCATATAAATTGTTCTGGTTCAGTTCTCTTTACTCCATCAGTTCATACATGTCTTCTCAGGTTTCTCTGAAATCATCCCTTTTATCCTTTCTTACAGCTGTCCCATTTTCTAAGCTCCATTTCTGTGATAGAATCTGTTAGATAGAAAGATCTAATTATCATGTCTTCAATACAAATAGTTAGATCATAGCAAGCTGTCAATCAATAGTTATGAGATTAGTAATTACAGAATCTCAAAGATTGAAAAGATCTCAAAGGCTATCAAGACTCATCCATATGAATGAGTCTTTCTCTACCACAACCCAATAGGTGACTAACCAGTCTTTGACTGATGACTTCTACTTAGACCAAAGCTACTTCCTTCTGAATCAATACCTTGTATATCCCTTTTTTATAGCTCTTATTGTCAGTCAACAAACATTTATTAAGTGCATACTATGCCAAGCACTGGGGATACAAAGAAAGTCTTTGATCTCAAGAAGTTCATTATC
This sequence comes from Monodelphis domestica, assembly GCF_027887165.1. Taxonomy (NCBI): domain Eukaryota; kingdom Metazoa; phylum Chordata; class Mammalia; order Didelphimorphia; family Didelphidae; genus Monodelphis; species Monodelphis domestica. Next base: position 193,276,194 of record NC_077234.1, read on the forward strand.
TGCTAGGGGAAGCAATGGGAAAACAACTTTGTGTAAATGAGTTATATAATTTCATGTAGGTCTTTTCATGCTCTTTTAAAATTATAGACAGATGGCTGAGTGGATTGAGACCTAGGCCTAGAGTAGGGAGATCCTGGGTTCAAATATGGCCTCAGATACTTCCTAACTGTGGAATCCTGGAAAAGTCACTTAATACATATTGCCTAGCCCTTACCATTCTTTTTCCTTGGAACCAATACACAGTACTGATTCTAAGACAAGAGGTAAGAGTTCTAAACAAAATGAACCTGCTCGTCTCTTCTTATGGCACAAAAGTATTCCATTACAACCATATGCCATAATTTTTAGCCTTTCCTCAACTGATGGGAATTCGTTCAATTTCCAGTTCTTTGCCACCATAAAGAGAGTTACTATAAATATTTTAGAATATATAGATTTTACTCCAATCACCTTGGGAAATAAAAACAACAATAATATTGTTGGGTCGAAAAGTATACACATTTTTTATGATTCTTTGGATGTAATTCCAGATTGCCCTCCAAAAAGATTGAATCAGTTCATAGTTCCACCAACAGTATATTAGTGTCCCCATTTTTCCATATCTCCTCCAGCATTTGTCATTTTAGATGATCTGCTAGGTATGTGTGAATTGATATTTCAGTTGTTTTGATTTGCATTTCTCTAATCAATAATGATTTAAAGCATTTTCTCATATAGCTATATATAACTTTGTCTTTTTCACCCAAAAATTATCTATTCATATATTTTGATCATTTATCAATTGGAAATGGTTCATATTCTAATAAATTTACAAAATCCATATATATTTTAGATAGGAGACCTCTATCTGAGAAACTGTCTATAAAATTTTTTTCTCAATTTACTTTTTTCCTTCCAATTTGACTACATTGTTTTTATTTGTACAAAAGCTCTAAAATGTAATGTATTGAAATTTGTCCTCTTATATCTCACAATGCTTTGTATCTCTTTTTATTCATAAATGCTTCTATCCATAAATCTGATGAGTAACATCTTCTAAAAACAAGCAGGTTAATTTTTTTAATGAGAAGACCTATATGAAATTGTGAAGAGTAAAAAAAGAAAATAAAAAGAACATTATATACATTACAGAAATGTGTTTGAAGAATTATTTGTGTATACCCACCTCCAGAGAAAGAACTGATAAATTGAAATAAGCAAGACATAGTTTTAAAGGTACATATATCTTTTTGTCAAATAGCATCTTCTCTAATGGGAGAGGGGAAGAAGAGAGGGGGCTACCTGGAAATTTTAATGTCACAAATAAATTAAGATTTTTTTTAAATGTGCTATATACAGGATATATTGGAGTTAAGCAACAGAGAGAAGCCATTAGCCTTACAGAAGATTAAAAGACTAAAGTTTGTTTGTTTGTTTGTTTGTTTTTAAGAAGTTTAGCTATGACTTGAAGGAAGCCAGAAGTCAGGAGTCAGATAGGAGGAAAGGAAAAGTTCTAGATATGGGAAACAGAGGTTGGAATAGACTTTCTCATGGGAGAATCAGCCAGGAAGTCAGTGTCACTGGATCAGATCAGAGAGTATGAGGGGATGGAATAGAGTAAGGTATAAGGAGCTCAGACAAGTAAGGGACCAGATTGTGAATGACAAAGTTTCTCTTTCAATAGAACCAAAATTGACTTCTCCGTAATATCTACCCAATGGAAATAAGCAGAGAAAATCTAATTCTTGCTACAAGTAATACCTCTCAGATCATCTTTAGATAAATTGCTCTCTGATAATATCTCCCTTATATTGTTCAAATGAATTTGATTTTTTGAACCCAGATGTCAGACTTCACATTTTTGTCAGTAAAATTTCATATTTAATTTTGCCTAACATTCTAGATTGTTAGATCTTTTTGGCCTGAATTTGTCATCCAACTTGTTAACCAAACCTCCTATTTACAAATCATCTGAAAATTTGTTAAGTATACAATCTATGGTTTATCAAAGTCACTGATTTAAAAAAATTAAATAGCAATAGGCTAAACCCAGATCTTTTAGCCATTTCCACTAAAAATCTCTCTTCAAGATGATATCAACCCATTCATGCCTTACTTTGGGTTCCAGTCATTCAAGAAATTCTGAAGCATCCAACTGTATTGTCATGCATCCCATATCCCTAACATTTTGTCCTCAGGGATAGCATAAATAGTTTGCTGGGATCCAGATAAACTAAACTTTTTCAACTTGCCCAGTCAAGTTGAACTTTTTTATGGTTCCCTACTAAAAAGACAAAATGAATTTAGCTTGCTCTTCTAATGAAGCCATTCTGGTTCTTTCTGTAATTACTACTTTGCAATTACTGCTTTGTTTTCTAGATATTCACTAACAATTCTTCTATTACATTAATAATACAGTATGAAATTTTGACAGGAATTAAAATCAAGCCCATTAACCATAACTATTCCTTCCTTTTTGTTTAAATTGGGAGAACATTTGTCCTTTTCCAATCCTGAAGAATTCCTTAACATTACCATTGTTCAATCATTCAGTGATATCCAACTCTGTGATCCCATGAGTCATAGCTATCCAGGAGGTTCTCTTGGTAAGGATAGTGGGGTGGTTTGCCATTTTCTACTCCAGTGAATCCTTTTGTCAAGGAACCAGAAGTTGATTTGTCTAGGTCAAACAGCTCAGAAGTATCTGAGGATGGACTTGAACTCAGGTTCTCCTGACTCCAGGCCCAGTGTTCTTAACCACTGAGCCAAAGATCTTTCTTCCTTAACATTAAAAACACCTTTATATAAATGACTCGCTCAATGTTGCTCTCAAATACTCCAGTACTCTAAGGTAGAAGTGTCAAATATGTGGCCTATTAACTGAATATAATCTACAACACTCCTGGGTACTACCTCAATGAGATTAAAATGTAACTGGGAAATATTTAGCAAAAAAATTAAAACACAATAAAATAGATAATATTCCATTTGAAAACTAAGTCAATATGTGGTCTGTAAGAATCCTGATAATATGATGAATTAGGGGTCCCTGTTTCCACTTGAGTTTGACACTGCTACTCAGAAGGATCTTTAATTTCACATTTGAGGACATGATCTCCAGTGAGGCAGTTTGCAACCTATCCTTAGCTGCCCATCAACTAATACATGAAGAACCAAAATTAGAACCCAGTAATCCTGATTAGTAGCACCCATTCAAATGCAATCACTTCTGTGATATCAAAAATACAAGTTATAGCTTCCAGGTAAACATGGTGGCAGTCTAGACAAAGGATTCTTCCTCTCCTCACCACCTACCAATATAGAATACGTCAAAAATCCAAAAAATAAAAAACAAACAAAAAAACAAATTCATATGAATGAAGGGACTCTATAGTAGGGTGCAGCATTGAAGGTACATGGGATTTGGGCATTTCCACACCATAAGGGGTTGAAAAAGTTTCCACCAAAACACAAGCTGATCAACCATACCCCACCCCACCTAAGGAGCCAGAGTCAGAACCAGAGCCAGCATGTTCTAGAATCAGAGAGTGAGTGAGAGGCACATCTAGAGTGAGTGAGGAGCACCCCTGAGTCCTTGGCAACTGACTAAGGCCACCAAAAGCCTACCCCTGAAAGCAGCTAAACCTGAAACCCCAGCAAGCTGAAGAGCCCAGACCATGAACGTCCACAGGGAGATAGCACAGAGAAGGGCAGCAAACAGCAAAAGCTGCAAAGACTCAACAGCTGGCCTCAGACAAAAACCTTGCTTCTTAGCTCTATACACAGAGAGCCTGCCCTTGTCAGTTATATTTCTGACTGGAAACGGAAGGAAAAACAACCATAGTGATGGCAAATAGTGCCCAGGAACGACTTCCCAACACCAAGAAAAACAAGAAGTCATTGACCCTGGATAATTTTTATGGAGGAAAAATCCAGACTACAGAAGAAATAGCAGAAGAGAAAATCCAAATAAACATGCCAAAACCTTCCAAAAAATGGAAGTTGGCCACAGGCTCTTAAAGAATTTAAATTGGAGCTTACCAAAAAGATGGAAGCCTTCTGGAAAGAGAAGTGGGAAATAGTTCAAAAAGAACATAACAGTTTAAAGGACAAGAACACCCAATTGAAGAAATAACTGGAAGCCACGAAAAGCAGGATAGACCAAACTGAAAAGGAAAATCAAAAGATTATAGCAGAAAATCAAAAGATTATAACAGAAAAACACACCTTAAAGACCAGAATTAGGTAATTGGAAACCAATGATCTTGAAAAACAGCAAGAATTAATAAAGCAAAGTCAAAAACCTGACAAAATAGAAGAAAGCAAAATATCTCACTGACAAGATGACACATCAGGAAAACAGGTCACGAAGAGATAATTTGTGAATCATTGGTCTACTTGAAAACACAGAAATAAACAGAAATCTTCACAAGAAATTATGCAAGAAAACTGAGCCAATGTTCTTGAAGAAGGAGGCAAAATAGACCTTGAAAGACTTCATAGAACACCCTCTACACTAAATTCTCAAAAGACAACTCCTGGGAATGTAATTGCCAAATTCAAGACTTCCAAGCTAAGGACAAAATTTTACAACAAGTCAAAAATAGACAATTCAGGTATCAAGGAGCACCAATCAGGATTACACAAAATCTGGCAGCTTCCACACTAAAGGAGCACAAGGCTTGGAAAAATGATATTCAGAAAGGCAAGAGAATTGGATCTTCAACCAAGGATCACCTAACCATTAAAACTGACTATATACTTCCAGGGGAAAGTATAGGCATTCAACAAAATAGAAGATTTCCAAGTATTTATAGAGAAAAGACCAGAACTAAGTGGAAAGTTTGATGTCCAAACACAAAAATCAAAAGAAACATGAAAAAGAAAATAAGAAAGAGAGGGGAAAAGGGGAAATTTTTTTTAATTCAAACTTTCTTCTTTAAGGGCTTCAATAAGATCAAATTGTTTATATCAATATATGGTAAAATATTATTTATAACTCAAAATTATATTCATTATTATAGTAATTAGAAGAATCATTCACAGGAACAGATTGGGATAATAGGTGGCATAAGATGATATGCAAAAAAAAATGGAGGGGGGAATCGAAGATAGCACCAAGAGAAACTTAAAGAAATGAGATAAATACGATAATCTATACCACACAAAGACACACATGGGAATGGGAGGGGAAGAATATTATTATAAGAATGTGAGGAAAAGAGTGCTAATAGGTAATATCTAAACCTTACTCTCAGTGAAACCAATTCTGAGAGGGAAGAGCATCTAGATCCATTGGGGTACTGAATTCTATCTTACCCTACAGGGAAAGTGATAAGGGAAAACTAAGTGGGGGAGGGTAGAGTGAGTAGAAAAAAAGAGGTAAAGAGAGATGGGAGGGAACTAAACAGACCATAAAAAAATAAGAAGGGAACAAAAAGGGAGGGACCAGAAAGGGAAGCATATTATGGGTGGGGTTTAGGGAGACTAATTAAAAGCAAACAACTGGTTTAAAAGGATATAGCAAAAGAAGAAAGGACAGAACTAGGAAAGGATATCAAAATTCTGGGGAAGACACAAGTGGAAATAATAACTTTGAATGTGAATGGGATGGACTCACCCGTAAAATGAAAACAAATAGCAGAGTGGATTAGAATCCAAAATCCTACCATATGTTGTCTATAAGAAGCACACATGAGGCAGGTAGACACTCACAAGGTTAGAATTAGAGGTTGGAGTAAAATCTATTGGGCCTCGACTGATAGAAAGAAGGCAGGAATTACAATCATGATATCTGACAAAGATAAAGTAAAAATAGATCTGATTTAAAGGGATAGGGAAGGTAACTACATCCTGATAAAAGGCAGTATAAACAATGAGGAAATATCAGTAATAAACATGTATGCACCAAATGGGATAGCATCCAAGTTTCTAAAGGAGAAACTAGTGGAGTTGAAGGAGGCAATAGGTAGTAAAACTATACTAGGGGGAGACCTGAATCTACCACTATAAAATCTAGATAAATCAAATAAATAAGAAAAAGGTAAGAGATGTGAATGAAATCTTAGAAAAAATAGAGTTAATAGACATATGGAAAAAAATAAATAGGGACAAAAAGGAATGCACCTTTTTTTTCAGCAGCACATGTTACATTCACAAAGACTTACCAGGTATTAGGGCATAAAAACATGGGAAACAAATGCAGAAAAGCAGAAATAACAAGTGCAACCTTTTCAGATCATAATGCAATAAAAATAATAATCAATGAGGATACAAGGATACATGGAGAGCCAATTCAAAAACTAATTGGAAATTAAATATTATAATTCTACAAAATCAGTTATAGAACAAATCATAGAAAGAATTAATAATTTCCCTGAAGAAAATGACAATAATGAGACATCCTTTCAAAATCTATGGGATGCAGACAAAGCAGTACTCAGGGGAAATTTATATCCTTGAGTTCATATACTAACAAATTAGGAAGGGCAGAGGTCAATGAATTGGACATTCAAGTCAAAAAACTTGAAATAGAACAAATTAAAAACCCCTAGATGAAAACTAAATTAGAGATACTAAAAATTAAGGGAGAAATTAATAAAATCAAAAATGAAAGAACTATTGAATTAATAAATAAGACTAGAATCTGGTATTTTGAATAAAAACAAACAAAATAGACAAAGTGCTGGTTAATCTCATAAAAAGGGGGGGGAACCAAATAAACAGTATCATAGATGAAAAGGGAGACCTCACCTCTAATGAAGACGAAATTAAGGCAATCATTAAAAACTATTTTGCCCAACTATATGGCAACAAATATGGTAAGCTAGGTGATATGGATGAATATTTACAAAAATATAAATTGCCTAGATTAACTGAAAAAGAAATAGAATTCTTTAATAATCCTGTATCAGAAAAAAGAAATTGAACAAGTTATCAAAGAACTCCCTAAGAAAAAATCCTCAGGGCCTAATGAATTCACAAGTGAATTCTATCAAAATTCAAAGAACAACTAATCCAAATACTAAACAAACTATTTGATAGAATAAGCAAAGAAGGAGTTCTACCAAATTCCTTTTATGAACCAAATATGGCACTGATTCCAAAGCCAGGCAGGTCAAAAAACAGAGAAAGAAAACTATAGACCAATCTCTTTAATGAACATAGATGCAAAAATCTTAAATAGAACACTAGTAAAAAGACTCCAGCAAGTGATCAGCAGGGTCATTCACTATGATCAAGTAGGATTTATACCAGGGATGCAGGGCTGGTTCAATATTAGGAAAATCATCCACATAATTGACCATATTAACAAGCAAACCGACAAAAATCACATTATTCTCTCAATCGATGCAGAAACAGCTTTTGATAAAATACAACACCCATTCCTATTGAAAACACTAGAAAATATAGGAATAGAAAGGTCTTTCCTAAAAATAATTAACAATATATATCTAAAGCCATTAGCAAACATCATCATGCAATGGGGATAAACTAGATGCATTCCCAATAAGATCAGGAGTGAAACAAGGATGTCCATTATCACCTCTATTATTTAACATTGTACTAGAAACACTAGCAGTAGCAAGTAGAGAAGAAAGAGAAATTGAAGGTATTAAAATTGGCAATCAGGAGACCAAGCTCTGACTCTTTGTGGATGATATGATGGTCTACTTAAAGAATCCTAGAGAGTCAACTAAAAAGCTAGTAGAAATAATCAACAACTTTAGTAAGGATACAAAATAAACCTACATAAGTCATCAACATTTCTACATATCTCCAACCCAACTCAGCAGCAAGAATTGGAAAGAGAAATTCCATTTAAAATCACCCTAAACAATATAAAATACTTAGGAATCTATCTGCCAAGACAAACACAGGAACTATATGAACACTTCACGCAATTAAAACTCAATCTAAACAATTGGAAAAACATTGATTGGTCATGGGTAGGATGAGCTAACATAATAAAAATGACCATCCTACCCAAAATTATTTACTAATTAATGCCATACCAATTGGACCACCAAAAAACTTTTTTATTGAATTAGAAAAAAATAACAATGTTCATTTGGAAGAACAAAATATCAAGGATATTCAGGGAAATCATGAAAAAAAAATGTGAAGGAAGGGGGCCTTGCAGTACCAGATCTCAAACTATACTATAAAGCAGTGGTCATCAAAATAATATGGTACTGGCTAAAGGAGGATCAGTGGAATAGACTTGCAGTAAGAGAATTCAGCAAGACAGTCTATGACAAGCCCAAAGATCCCAGCTTTTGGGACAAAAATCCACTATTTGATAAAAAAAAATGCTGAGAAAATTGGAGGACAGTGTGGGAGAGATTGGAGTTGGATCAAAATCTCACACCCTATACCAAGATAAACTCAGAATGGGCAAATGACCTGAATATAAAGTAGGAAACTATAAGTAAATTACATGAACACAGAATAGTATACATGTCAGATTTTTGGGAAAGGAAAGATTTTAAGACCAAGCAAGAGTTAGAAAAAAATCACAAAATGTAAAATAAATAATTTTGATTACATTAAATTAAAAAGTTGTTGTATAGACAAAACCAATGCAACCAAAATTAAAAGGGAAGCAACAAATTGGGAAGCAATCTTCATGACAAAAACCTCTGACAAAGGTCTAATTACTCAAATTTATGAAGAGCTAAATCAATTGTACAAAAAATCAAGCCATTCTCCAATTGAAAAATGGGCAAGGGACATGAATGGGCAATTTTCAGTTAAAGAAATCAAAACTATTCATAAGCACATGAAAAAGCGTTCTAAATCTCTTATGATCAGAGAGATGCAAATTAAAATAGCTCTGAGGTATCACCTCACACCTAGCAGATTGGCTAACATGACAGCAATGGAAAGTAATAAATGTTGGAGGGAATGTGGCAAAGTTGGGACATTAATGCACTGCTGGTGGAGTTGTAAATTGATCCAACCATTCTGTAGGGCAATTTGGAACTATGCCTAAAGGGTGCTAAAAGACTGCCTGCCCTTTGATCCAGCCATAACACTGCTAGGTTTGTACCCCCAAAGAGATAATAAGGAAAAAGACATGTACAAGAATATTCATAGCTGTGCTCTTTGTGGTGGCAAAAAATTGGAAAATGAGGGGATGCCCTTTAATTGGGGAATGACTGAACAAATTGTGGTTTATGTTGGTGATGGAATACTATTGTGCTCAAAGGAATAATAAACTGGAAGAATTCTGTGTGAACTGGAACATCCTCCAGGAATTGATGCAGAGTGAGAGGAGCAGAACCAGGAGAACATTGTACACAGAGACTGATACACTGTGGTACAATTGAACGTAATGGACTTCTCCATTAGCGGCAATGCAATGACTCTGAACAACTCTGAGGGATCTACAAGAAAGAACACTATCCACATTCAGAGGAAAAAATGTGGGAGTAGAAACACAGAAGAAAAACACCTGCTTGATTACATGGGTCAAGGGGGATATGGTTGGGGATGTAGACTCTAAATGAACATCCTAGTGCAAACATCAACAACATGGAAATAGGTTCTGATCAAAGACACATGTAATACCTAGTAAAATTTGCTTGTTGGCTAAGGGAAAGGTGGGTAGAGGGGAGGGAGGGAAAGAATATGATTCTTGTAACCAAGGAATAATGTTCTAAGTTGACAAAATAAAATTTAAATAAAAAAATATGTTATATTTGTGCCTACTGAAGATCCTATGGAAAAGTCACTCACGTGCTAAACAAAAGAATTAAATATATTAGACTACAAAGATAAAAAAAATGTTATTTGGCATAATCCTTTTTTGAGTAGTCAATTGTATATTTTGATGTAGTTTTTTATTAAACCCTCTCCTTTTATCTTAGAATCAATACGAAGTATCAGTTTCAAGGTCAAAGAGCATTAAGAGCTAAGCAATTGGGGTTAAGTGACTTGCCCAGGGTCACACAGCTAGGGCATATCTGAGTCTAGAACTGAATGTAGGACCTCCTGTCTTCAGTCCTGACTCTTTATCCTCTGAGCCACATAGCTGCCTGCATTTTAAATTAGTTCTTTCAAAAAAGATTTCTTATTGATTGCATTATTTATTTCTCCTCTTTCCCAATGTTTACTTGAAAAAAACAAATGTCTAATTTTTCCCCACAAAAATTTCAAAAGGATTATTTATATATCTAGAAATCATCATACTTTCCAGAGCCTGGATATGAAAAAGAAAAGCAGCTATTGCATTGAAGATATCTGGATAAATATGTATGAGTATTCCCAATTATCACCTCAACATCTCTCACTTATCACTGATTTTTCTCAGGGCTCTTGGAGTAAAGAGTAAAAACCGTGGTTTTTCAAGAGAATAAGTAGGTCTCACTCTTCAAATAAATTATTTCCAAAGGAAAGTACTTTGTTTGGGCAGTTTGTTGAAAGGCAGAATTTTATGGGATTACTGAAAAGAATTTTAGTTCTAAAAGGGAGGTTAGGGATCATCCACTATAGACTTCCTATTTTTCAGATAGGGAAATTGAGGAACATCTCAAGTCCTGCACAAACTCTAGTTCATACCTTGAGTCCCAATATGTCCGAAGATAGAACTCAAGTCTTCTGTGTCCTGTTGCTGTATTCTTTCTACCATGTTGTACTAGTTCCCTGCATTTCTCTAGGAAAGATGAAAAAACATATACCAGTCTTTAGTTTCCAACTAAATATCAACTCTAATGGTTGGTGGTCTTGGCCAAAAGTGTAAAGAAAGGATTAAAAGTTTAAGATTTTCTTTAAAAAAACAATTCCTGTTGGAAAGGGTAAATAGCCCCTTCTTTAGAAAAATCTAGTGGTATTTTCTATAAATCCTGTGAAATGACAACAGACATATTCTAGCTGTCTAACCTTGTATTGCTTAAAAGATCAATTATGAAGAAAAATACAAGTGAGCAAAATTGAGACTGGCTTACCCAGCGCTTGGCTAAGGATTTTATTAGAGATGTCATCTCTTTCTAAATGACAGTTACCCTAAAAGGATTAAGAAAAGAACTCAACACTAGGACTCTTTGTTCCTGAAAGAGTCCAGGAGACTTTTTTAAATGTGCTGACTATATTTTGAGAATCTCATGATGAACTCAGTGTTCAAATTAAATAAGGTACAAGGAATAACAGTGTGAGTTATCTGTCATTTGGTTTTTGGATACCTTTTTCAGACTCCCAATAAAAAAGGACCAGCAATTAGGGGAATTCTGGGGTGGAAAAAATATAGAATTCACCTGGAGAAAGGGAAGTAAGACTCAACATGGGAGGAAAGCACATATAGCCCAAAGGACAGGCCGGATCTGTTCCCAGAGAGATTGTAGAGTTTCAGTATTCAAGGTTGGAGTCAAATGGGTAAACTGGTACTGATTAGAGTTCAAAATCAGGGGTGAAATTCAGGGAGCAAAAATGCAGGAAGTATCAGTCTCTAGAGAAAGAATTGCTGGAGTAGGACTGCAGATCAAAGTATGCAATTTCATTTGAGTTTATTTTGATTTTTGTTTGGGAGTTTTGGTTTTAAATGGATTATTCTCTTACAAAAATGAAAAACATAGAAATGGATTATACACATATAATCCAGATCAAATTGCTTATCAGTTCAGGAGTGGGGAGGAAATGGGGGGAAGGAGACAATTTGCATCATATAACTTTGAAAAACTTATTTGGAAAATTGTTATTACATGTAATTGGCAAAAATTAAATGGAAAGTAACACTTTTCAATCAAATTTTTCCAGTAGGTTATAGGTTTGTTTCTTTGTTTTCTTCTTTTTTTTCATGGATATTTCCACACCTCTTTCTGCCAATTCATCCACCCCTGCTAAGTTGAGGGTATATGTAGCTAGAAAGAAGTAAGGTCCAGTAGGACACCAATTGGAGATTTCTGTTTTATTTACATTAGTACCGGCAGCAGATAAGATCATTCAAAGTGTTGTTGTAATGTTTGGAATTATTGCTTATTTCATCTATATTCTTTGTCCCAACTATAGAAAACTCCTATTCAGCCACTGCTGTGTATGAATCAAAAAGTTCATTTATATCCTTCTTAATCTCTCTTACTTATTTTGTACTTGAAAAAGAATATTTTAAGTGTTGAAAAAGTTCTGAAAATCATAAATCTGGAGCTAGAAGAAACCTATTGTATAGCCTAATCTAACTAGCAAATCTCTCAAAGATCAAATGAAACTGTTTGAATCCCTCCAAAATGCCACGACTACAGGTTTGGGTTTTTTCTTCTTTCCATTTCCCAACTTCTGTTGGATTAGTCAAACCCTTTGCATAATTGGAGTATGTGACATTTTTGGTGTAATATATCCAACCAATGAACATTTTTCAAGGCAGAGATCAGATTTCAAGTTTGTCAGATGGGAAAGATTTATATTTCTCAAACAATTTTTTCACAATGGCCAAGGGGGAAAAAATTGGACTCATAATTTCTTTTCCAATTGGTTAAAAATTGTCAGTGACTTGAGGCCAAAGTTCTTTCTGATAGTCATGTTTATTCTCTACCTCAAGAATTCCATGCTGTTTAAGAGAAAACTAATAAACTCTAGCCCTGTAACCATAATGTTTTCTAAACTGAAAGAATATAATTAAGAATGTCCAGAATTCAAATTGTTGAATTCTTGAAAGGTATGTTTTAAGACACAAACCACAAATCCATCCATAGTCCCCCCCTCCCCTATGATGAGCCCTCATTCTCAAATTCACTAATGCAGATGTCCATTGCTTGGCCTTTCTTTCATATATGATGGGACTTATTTATGAGCTTGCCTTCTGAAAGATCAGAGAATACTGAGAACAGAGGTAAGCCTTAGAAACATGTACGGTTTTTTTTCTTTCATAAAAACCCAAGTATATTGTTGGACCATCTCCCTGAATTCACAGTCTGACTGTTATCTGAAGCATTGGAAAAAGGATTTAGTAATCAAGTGTTTCATGAGGTTTTGTGGTTCAGATCTCACCTACCAATTCCAAGAGCTATTTTCAGACAATTTCATTTGTTCATCTCAACAAATTAAAGCATGAACTTTATGAATTTTAAGGGGAAAGTAGCATGTAAAGGAGATACTTTCTTTTAACAATATCAAACCTGGTTACCTGAGATGCACGATTAATTCATTTTACATTATTTTTCTTTGGTACAGTCAAAAGATCACTGGACTGGGAGTCAGAGACTCCAGGTTCCAAGCCCAGTTCTGCCATTTACTTCCTATGGAATTTTGGGAAAACCACTTAACCTTTCTAGAGCCTTAGTTTCCTTGTCTATAAAATAAAAGTGTGGAGGGAGAGTACTAAATGATCTTAAAGGTCCATTTCAAATCCAGATCTATGATCTTGTGATCTTTTCTGTAGTTTCCAAAGAACTTTCTAAAAGATCAGAAGTAGTTCTTGGTCTCTGGTCTGCTAACAGAGACAGTAAGTCAAGGAGCCAGCGTGAATTGTTGGCTCTAATCCTTAGCTGATTTCAGTCAAAGCCAGCTTGAGAAGGTGAAAATAGACTTGATGATTTCAAATTGGTTGATCTAAAGTGTCTTCAGAGGGTTGAGACTTTTCAGAGTTGAGCTCATTCTGCAAAAAAGATAGAACATGCAATAGATGGCTCAGAGACTTGTCAAAGCACAGCTGTTCATGCCATGAAGGTCTAAGTCATCACTTGTGATAGGGATATGAATTTAAATATTCCTGGTAGTTTGAGGATAGGAAGAACTTTAGTATATACCAGGGCAGAGTCCTGACTTCACAGGAGAATAATTTACTCTAAATGCCTGATTGTTGATGAATATGTGATGGGGATGGAGTCAAAAAGAAAGAAAAATCAAATTCAGGATCCATAAAAGATCTGGACAAGCTAGAATAATGGGAAAGTTGAATAGGATTATAATATCCTTCCTTGATTTATACTAAGGAAATTCAGAGGTCATCTATTCCAAACCTTTTGTTTAATAGATGAGGAAAATTCTTTTACCAAATGACAGAATTTGAAAGTATATTGGACTGAACTTTGGCAGCCACTTAGTCAAACCTATAGGCTAAAGTTGGATGTCTTAACCTGGGGTCCATTAACTTGCTTTTTTAAAAAATATTTTAATAATTGTATGTAACTTGTTTCCTTCGAAATTTCATTGCATGCATTTGAAAACATTCTAAGAAGGGGTTCATAAATTTCACTAGATTGTCAAGGAGGTCCATGACACATAAGAAAACATTAAGAAGCCAGGTACTAAAGGAAAATCCACTCACTGAAGCCCAGAGAAATTAAGTGAATGAGGATGTTTGATGCCAGGTTTATACTCAATGTTGGCAGTTAGTTTTTATTCTTCCATGATCTCCCAAGACCTTACTCCATCATTATTTATTATTAAACCAATTTCAGGATAATTCAAGTCTATCCCATCAAGGTTGCTTCAGCACCTCATTCTGAAGCAGTATAATGGTGTACCCCCACCCCCAGGATAGAAAAGTGTAAGGCTTCAGGGTATTTATTTTTATTACTCTTATGTTTTTAATATCATGGCTGGGCTACCTCTCCACCTTGCAGGACAATGGATATAGGATATTTCATAGACATTCAGACTCCTTTGATGTGAGTGTTAGTCTTGCTGAACTGCTTGCTCCCTCTTCCCCCTCTTTTTTTTAAAGCCCTTAACTTTTGTCTTTTAATCTGTATTGATTATTGATTCCAAGGCAGAAGAGTGGTAAAGAGTAGGCAATGGGGGTTAAGAGACTTTCCTAGGGTAAAAAAGCTAGGAAAGGTCTGAGGCCATATTTGAATTCAGGACCTCCCATCTCTAGATATGACTCTCAATCCATTGAGACATCTATCTGCCCCCACTTCCCCCCTTTAAGCTATTATTTTCTTTTTTGCATTACCTTCTTTTTCCCACTTTTCTTTGACCTGTCTTATTTGATTTTTTTTTAAATCCCTTTTTGAGTTCTTCCAGAGCCTGAAACCAATTCCCATTTTTCTTTGAAGTTTTGCATGAGTCTCTTGGATCTCACCATCCCCTTTTGATTCTGTACTTTGTTCTTTGTCCCCATAGAAATTTTCTAGTGTTAGGTGTTTCTTTTGCTGTTTGCTCACTTTCCCAACATTTTTATTTTTTGTCCATGAACTGGGAGTTTTGAAAGATGATGATTCTGTCTCCAGTGCTGATGGCTTTCAGATCTCAGCACTCAGAGCTATTTTGCCCTAGGGCTAAGGGTTGCACCACAGTTCGGGCTTGAAAGGGTCAAGCCCTATGGACTTCTGGGCCTCAATGTGGGCTGGAGTCAGTGCCTGGGACTTCAAGGTTTGGGACTGGGGTATGGGGTACTCTATTGTCAGTGGTATAGGCAGGGTCCCAGGATCTCAAAGTTGGCCTATGCCCAGGCTTCAGAACCTTGTGCAATGAAGAAGAAGCATGGGGAGTTGGCCAGCACTCCTCTGTGTGCAGTTCTGCTTTCAGTTACCCCTTTTCCTGTGAAAATCCCATGAAAATCAACTCTGCCTACCTTTCAAGTTGTATTCAGTGGGAGAGCCCCCTCACTCCATCTTCTTGTTGGTTTTTGACTCCTGTCATTTTGAGGTGCTTTTTAAAGATTGGTTTGGAAGATTTGTCAGAGCAATTTCAGCTTTTGGGGCTACTAAACCACCATCTTGGCTCTGCCCCCACCACTCCTTCTTTAAAAAAATTTTTTTTGTTTTAATATCTCTGAGGAAGGGAAAAGGTAAGCAATACTTGCAGATAAAGGTGATACAAACACAAAAGAGAATAACAAATGAGCATGTAGATAGTCTTAGAGGATTAAGATAGATGTTTATGTGAACATATCAAAGTGATAATCTGGAGCCAATTTACTCAACTCAAGAGAGCTGACTGTTAAATTTTCAGCGTGAGCATTTACAATGCAGAATTTGGCAAACTACAAATCAGGGCTCAAATTTATTGTTTTGTTGATTGTCTAGGCTTAAGAAAGTGATGGAGAAAATGCTAATAATGAAAATTAAATTTGTATGTCATTTGAACTTCTCCTTACCCCAGAGAACTAGTTGTTAAATGTTTAGTTTCTTATACCTTATAAATTCCTTATAAAAGGATAAATGTTAACAATTTAGCATGGCTTTTAAGGTCCTCTACAAATGGTTCCAATCTCTCTTTCTAGCTTTCTTTCATATTCTTTCCCTTCACATATATACAAGCCAGTCAAATTATATAGTTAGCTCTTCCTAATCTTTTTCTTCACTCTCCTGTCCCCATGCATTTGTGTATATGATAATAGGAAGTTCAGTGGATAAAATGACAGACCTGAAACCAGGAAGACCTGAATTCAAATCCAGTCTTAGATATTTACTACTTGTGAAACCCTGAGCAAGTCACTTAACCTCAATTTCCTCATCTCTAAAATGGGTATAACAGTATCTATCTCAGGGTTGTTTTTAAGGATCAAATGAAATAATGGTTATAAAACACTCAGCATAGTACCTGGCATATAGAAAATATTATATAAATGTTAACTCTCTCTTCCATGCATTGGATGCATTCACTCTTCAATAATATCTAATCAATTATTAATTGATTATCAATCAAATCTTTATCAATAATTATCTTCAATAATATCTAATCAAACTCCTCCTATGTTCCTCTGAGCTCAAAGGATTTATAGAACATTTAGTTTAGTCTCCCCATTTTGCAAGTCAGGTATCTGAGCTCCAGAAAGGTTAACAAATTTGCCAATGATGACACAAAGAGTAAGTGGTAAAAATTATGTTGTTTTTAACTTTTGATTCCCCGGCACCCTGTTCAGTGCCTGTCACATTGATTCATTCATTCAATAAGATCTTCCCACTAGCATCAGGAGCTCACTATACCAAGGGAAAAAAAAGCAGGTCTACCTGGTCTTTCCATCTGCCATGAACTGGATATAAATATGAGCCTTTCTTTACGTGTTGACTCCTCTGATTAGAGTGTGGGTTCCCTGAGAGTGAGAATTGTCCAATTTCTATTTGTATCCCCAACACTCAGCACATATTCAGTGTCTAATAAGTGCAATCCCGCTCAATATGTGTCTTTCAAATCTTGTTTAGAGTCATTCAAAAGAGGACAGCACCATTTAGACGCCATTTGGGGCAAGCTGACAACAGGAGCCTCTGTGTGCCATCATTTGTCTTTTGGAATATGCCTGGATAGACACTTAGTGGGCATGGAACAGTATGAGGCTGATTCAGACCTCTTTAATCCTGGCAGTTCTGCCCAAGCCAAGCAGTACATTTCCACTCCGACCTGGTGTTAACAAATCTATCCCATTACTCTTGACATGGGGGCCTCTGGAACGTCAGCAGCCTCTGCAAGATAACCAGTGGTACAGCACAAACATCACAGGGTCAGGACAGGCTTGGACTGAACGATCTGAATCTCTTCCCAACCCCTCTCCTCTGCCCCCCACTCCCTCTGCTTGCCATCATAAATCTCCATTTTCCCAACAGGCGGGAAGCTATTTACTGAAGGTCATTCCTTTCCCAGAAATGTAGACAAAATACAACTTTTGTAAAAACCAGAATTATTTTTTATAAGATATGAATATTTTCCCCCAAGTTTCTTGCCTGGTGCTAGGATATCTGTATACCCACACAGGAAGGCATGCATGCATAACAAATGACTAACTGGGGAAGAACTGGCTTAGGAGAGACTAGAATAAAACCCAAGTTGGAAGGGATCACTTAATTATCACTAGATTATCACTTGATAAGAGAAG
The DNA here is from genome assembly GCF_027887165.1 of Monodelphis domestica. Lineage (NCBI taxonomy): Eukaryota > Metazoa > Chordata > Mammalia > Didelphimorphia > Didelphidae > Monodelphis > Monodelphis domestica. The sequence continues at coordinate 193,293,925 of NC_077234.1, forward strand.
AGCTATTGAATCCACCCTTCTTTGGTTTTCTGCATTTGTTTGGCTTTGTTTTTAACGTTGCTATCTATAAGAAAGCTACAGCACTGGAATGAGCAATATACTCCATGGTTCATAGGATCAAAGCTACAAAGGACCTCAGAGGCTGTCTAGTTCAGCCTCCTTATTTTTACATATGAAGAAATTGAGGCCCTGGAACTGTGAAGAAATTTGCCAAAGTTCATGCAAGTGGTACAGTATCAGCAAAAGAACTGGAATCCAATCCTTTAACTCCACAGTGATCTGTCCATTGTACTGTGGTACAGAATATGTCTGACATTTTGTGACCCTGTGAATCACAGTTATCCATGAGGTTTTCTTGATAAGGAAGCTGAAGTGGTTTGTCATTTCCTCCTCCAGTGAATTCTTTTGTCAGGCAATCAGAGGTTAAGTGACTTGCCCAGGGTCACACAGTTAGGAAATGTCTGAGAACAGTTTTGAAGTCAGGTCTTCCCAACTTCAGGTTTAGCATTCTATCCACTGAGCCACTTAGCTGAAGGTCACATGGCTATAGAAGGGTCTGAGGTTGGATTTGAACTTGTCTTCCCAACTCCAGGCCCATTGCTCTAGCCACTGAGTCACTCACACCTGCTTCTACAGTTCACTTACCTTTCATTACTTTTTTCCTTTTCATAATTGACTTTTGTACCTTAGCACAGGATAACCACCAAGAATACTTGCTCTGGTGGACAGAAAAAACACTCTATTTTCCTATCCTTTACTGACTTCCTCAATTTATGTCTTCTTCAGGTACTGAACCCTGGTGTTACTGGAAAAGGAATCAGGAATGTGCCACTGACTTCCCACATTATTTTAGATTGTGCAAAGTCTTTGGTTTCCAGTTCTAACCAGGTATCTTCCTATCCATCTTCCTTCTCTTCCTTTCTCATTTCTTTCTTTTTTCTTTTTCTTTCTCAGTTCATTCTTCTTCTCTTTCTCTCCACCAAGAAGGCTAGAAATTGTCAAATTCAGTAAACTCTCTTCAGTAATTCATCTTCTCATTATATTACTCTAAGGGGTGTAGCCTAAATAAAACAGTACATTTCAAAGTACATTTCAAAGATCTTAGCACACTTATTAATTTCATATTATTCCTGTGAGTGGACTAGAAATCTGATGGTAGTTTTCTAGTTTTATTAATGGAGTACTTGAGATATGGGACAGTTGATTGATAAGTGTGATATAGAACAAGTGACTATGAAAATACACTCGAAATACACTATATACACCTAAAGGGAAGGGCCCAAATATACTTGACTTTTATTTGTTTGGTGACCAACATAAGACTACGATTTCTATGAACACATGGTCAGTTCATAGCTTAAAGTTCTTGTGGATATGAGAAGGGAAGAGCATCAATCTGTCCCTCTTGTCTAGGAGGGAAGCTTTCACCTATATTGTAGAGAGAACAAGTTCTGACCTGCTGTCAGTCTCTAAAAGAATACTATCATCATAACCAAATGATAGCTCACATATACAGTTTTATTTTATGATTTTGTAAATGTGGGTACTTCCTCTATCTATGCAACCACTCTGTACCATAGTCATAAGTAGTATGAAAGCTGTAGTGGTTGGAAAATTCACTACCCTATGTCCATGGTATTGATGGACCTCTCCAACCTGGTGAGTGTTGAGTCCTTGGGTGGTAGATGACACTAGGCTCTATTTGAAGTCTTTCTGGCTTAGTTAGAAGCCTTTTAGAGTTTGGGTACCACTGGAATGGCCTTTGAGAAGGTTCACAGAATATTGAAGCATGAGAGTAGGATGTCAATCAATATTGCTTTATCATCGAGAAAGCACCTTCTTCATCACAAGTCTGCAGTAGATGGGAAAAGTATAATCTTTTGTAGTTGTTTTTGTCATTGAGGAAACTCTTGATCAGCAAGTGTACCTGCTGTGTCCATATGTAATAAATGTCATAACCAGAATTCAAACTCTGGTCTATTGAGTCTAAGTCCAGGACTCTTTCCACCATAAATGACAGTGCTACTTCTGTAGCTTACTAGCAAGTGCCATATTGCTAACTGGAATGACAGTTAGAAGATGATCATTGACCTTGTCCATTAAGAAACACATAATGGGCAAGCGCAGAGGGTCCTACTTTTAAGTATTTGTGATGGGAGAAGGGAAGGAGCCCTATGATTTCTTTCTAGTTTAAAGCTGTGAGAAAGCACTCACTCCAAGGATGATCCTCCATGCTTCTGACTAGCTAGATCTCCCATGAAGTCAAAGAGAGAAGAAAGGGGAGAAGTGGGCTTAGTTGGTCTTATTTTATTTGTGGAAACCTAAAAATTGAGAAACCCCCAGACCAGTGAACATTAGCCACTCCATTCCACCATAGAGTCTTCTCTATGTCTTTGTGAGCATAGAAAAGGGTGATTCTACCCCTAGATAGATCCCTGCCTATTTTATTCATTGTGATTTAATGGTTGAGGATAGTTGAGGCAAACCTCTCTTCCCCCAAAACATCTTCCCTACCAACTTATTAAAGCATTTAAAACTCATCATCAAAAGTTCATGCCTAAGAGACTGAAAACTCTTTGTTTCATTTAATGCATCATTTGGGAACTTCTAGTGTGAAAACTCTCTACTAACACAAATGAGCAGCTCTGTGATTTATAATCCCTGTGAGTAGCTTTAGAGGCTAAGTACCTTGTCCATAGTAGATAAACTGGTAATAGTCAGGGTAACGATTTGAACCCAGGTCTTTCTGACTCCAGGGCCAATGTTGTTACTTCTGACATCGATCAAACTGTCAGGCATGTGCTGTCCAACTTTTAGCAGCCTAACCAGTACATCTCACATGGCTGCATCTCTTTGAGTTCTGGGAGAAGTAACACATTATCAGGTGGCATGTTAGTTAAGACTGTCAACAATCCATCTGTGATGGCAAGCTGAGAAAGCAAGGCTCTGTGTAATGGAACAAGGAAGGATTGCCTTTAGTTTTTCCAGAATTCTAGGAAAAGTAGAATTGAAAGAGAAAATGAGGGAATACCAAAGAAAAAAATTGTTCTACTTCATGACTTTTCCTATATTAAGCCCATTTGTCATTATGCTTCTAAATAAGTGAAGAAATGAATAGAGTAGTGACCTTGGATTTAGGAAATGTTGGGCTTTTATCCTACCCCTGACATATTAGCTGTATGACAATGGGCAAGTCACTTAATCTCTCCAGTACTCAGTTTCCTTATCAATTTCCTTTATGTGTAAAATGGGCAGCCAAAAAATATCACTTTCTAGACTATATGTAGTTATTAGGCTCAAAAATGAGATAAATCATTTTGCCATCTTTGAAGCATTATATGAATGCCATTTGTTATTGAGAATGCATTTTTCTACACTGAAATATATGATTTTTAAAGGGTAAAATTGCATTCACACTTCACTGAGGGAGTGGGTATGGTATGTAGTTTTCCAGTTTGGTCTAGGGTCCCCAAATGCCTAATCTTCATTCCAGCCAAATTGAAGGTCTGGTCAACTCAAACTACCCTGGAATGCTCCGAGAAGAAACATACTTTGGTCCATCATTCTTGGCCAAGACAAAACCTTAAATCTTGGTGTATATACAAGGTGACTCGCTGTTCCTAGAGGGGGTTTTTTGTTTTGTTTTACTAAATCATTCTCTTCCTGACTAAATCATTCCCTTCCTGACTTCCTCTCTCTTGTTTCTGCTTAGACAAACAGACCTTGAGATTCTTGCTTCTGGAATGTGTCACTGGAAACAGCTTACTCAGAAAAACTTATTTTCAATGGATATACTCATTTATAGAGAATAAAGCCTGATGGTTAGGAAACAGAAGAGATTCAATGTTTTCTTTCTCAGCAGAGATTCTTCTCTGAATTTAATTTTGATCCTAGATGCTTTAGTAAAACAATTTACACTGAAGAGAGTTGGTGGTTCTTGACTATTCTAAGGGTCTTGGAATGATAGAGGTCTGGTAGTCCAAAATCCACCTTAGGCAAGACTGGTCCTGGGGTAAGTAGGTAGCATAGTGGATAGAACACTGAACCCATAATCAAGAAGCCTTGTGTTCAAATCCTGTCTTTGAAATTGTATGAACCAGGGTGCCTAAAATAATAATAATAATAATAATAATAATAGTGCATTCAGTCGTTTCTGAGTCTTCATGACTACATTTGCAATTTTTTTGACAAGATAATGAAATGATTTTCCATTCCTTCTCTAACTCATTTTACAGATAAAGAAACTGAGGCAAACAAGGTTAAGTGACTTGTTCAGGGTCACATAGCTAGTAAGTGTCTACCAAATGGGAACTTGTGAAGATGAGGCTTCCTGACTCCAGCCTTGGAACTCTAGAGTCACCTAATATATAATAATGGAATTTATAAAGTATCATTTATGAGCCAGGAACTATGCTTAGAAATTTGTGTCACCTGTCTACCTAGGAAAGATAAAATGAAAGTTCCTACCTTTAAAGAGCTCATATTCAAATATTTCTCAAATACTTGACACTTTTGTGGGTACCTTAAAGTTGTATGGTCTAGTGCCAAATAGCCAATTGGACTAAATTTTCTGATAAATTCACCTATTTTCCCCCAGGCCAGTTGAATTGTTTTGGGATCATTGAAACAGATCACTTTGGCTTTATTTTCAGTTCATTTCCGCAATTCACTCCCCTAAATGCCCCCCAATTTTCCCTTTCCCCAGACGTTGAGATTTTTTAAAAAGGAGAAAGATATTACATTAAGTTATTCATTTGGGCTCAGTCTTCGTTTTTCCCCATCATTTTATGATGAGGGTGTTGCTGAGATTTATACTTGTTTTTAAAGCCTATGAGGAAGTAGGCTATATATAAATGTAGCAATAATAACCCTAGAATTCCAGCTTCCTTGCTCAGTGCCCTCTCCATTAGACCCTGCTAAAAATAAGATGACAAAAGTCATTTGGGTGTTTTTCACCTTTTGAACAGTTTATGGTCAATGTAGAGCAAAGTATAAAAATAGTTCTATTTTATAACTTGTACAAATGCATATTTCACAGGAAGATAAACATTAGCTTTTAATGATCATGAGTTGTTGCCTATTATAACAGAAATGATATGCACAAAAGGAAGTGAAATCTCTTGAAGGAAAAAGCCTATACCCAAGCCTCAGATCTTAAGGAGGACTTCAATTATTATTATTTTTTGTGAACCTGCTAAAGATTGAGTGGAATATCTAAAAGTTTGGTTTTAGAAGTAGTTCTGTTGAATCCCAATGACCCTTTTGGCAGGTACTTTAATGAACTGCAAGGACAAATGCTACAAAAAGATTCCCTGGAATTCATAGTTTCATATATTTCAATGTAGAATAATTGCATTCTCAATAACAAATGGCATTTGTATAATGCTTTAAATATGGCAAAAAAATATCTTATTTTTGAGCCTAAAAACTACATAGTCTAAAAAGTAATATTTCGGTGTGCCCATTTTACAGATAAGGAAATTGAGTCTTGGAGAGATTAATTGACTTGCCCATCATCACACAGCTAAGCTAATATGTCAGGTGTAGAATAAAAGCCCAGAATGAGATTCTGTCTTTCTATGAAAGCCTTACCACCAGGCACTTAGAGTTGACAGTCAAATATCATGGCTAAGAGGCAGAGGGAAAGCAAGGAGGCAAGTTTGATAGACAGTAAAAATGTAGGAGCATATGTGGGACCATGTTTTCATCAACTGAAGTTCCAGCAAGATATAGATAGTTGAGATCTATATTTACTAGGATTGGAGACTTTGCCAAGGATTTTCTCAGTTTCCTAAGAAATTTTATCATAAAATAAGAACACTACAATTCCATTGCAGGATCTTCATTCAGAATCTTCCTTCCTTCCATCATTCTTCCTCCTGTCCTCTCCCTTTCTCCCATCCCCCTTTTCCTTCTTATTGTCTTCCTCTCCCTCCTTCTTGTCTTTTTCCTTAACCTTCTACTATCCTTTCCTCCCTCCTGCCTCCTTTCTCTTCCTCTTTCCCTCTTTCTTTCTCTTTCTCCCTCCTTTTTCCTCCCTTCTCTCTCTCCCTTCCTCTCTTCTATTTCTCACTCCTTTTTCCTACTGAATTTCTTTTTTATTCCAAATTTAAACAATAAATAAAATGGCCATTCCCATAAACATAGTAAAATATAGAAGAGGACTATATATGAAACTGAGTTTACTACCCTACATTATGCTTTTCTTTTAAAATAAATACTAAATTCAACATGCAATTTTCAAAGCTATCCAGCTTGTCTGGGATTCTTTTTCTTTCTGTTTTCTTCCATGAATTAAAATAAATGCTTCAGTGACTCTTTTCTACTTTTCTTTTGCTTTTGATTACTCTGTTCAATCCCTCTTTTCCTTCACAATTCTTCAACTAGAAAAAAGAAAAAAGAAAAAAGAAAACTCTTGTGACAACTACATACAGTAAAAAAAAAATACACAAGTCAAGTCCAAAAATGTGTCATTCTGCCTCTTGGATCTCTCATCTCTCTTTTTAGAAGTTGAGTGCAATGCTTCATCATCGGTCTTCTAGAATCATATTTGGTAGGACATTTTCTCAGCTGGCCCCTCTTCCCTCTGGATGTGAAACATTCACAAGTATCCTTTACCAAAGCACTGGCACAAGGCAGCATTGTCCTCATTCTTTGCTCCTTCAAAAACAAAGATCAACCAGGAGAAGGTAGAAATGAAGATATTAGTGTGTGACTATCTGTGAATGTTAAAAAGAAGTTGATAAGTACATGCCTCAGTGGATAAAGAGCCAGTCCTGGAGACATGAGGTCATGGATTCGAATCTGATCTCAGACACTTACTAGAGGTGATAACATGGGAAAAGTCACTTAGCCCCCATTGCCTAGCCCTTGCTGTTCTTCTTCCTGGGAACCAATATACAGTAATGATTCTAAGATAGAAGATAACTGCTTTAAAAAGAGTTGATAAACTGGTGTAAACTGATAAGGTTTGTAGGGATGATGGCCATTATGAGAATTTCCAATATTGTAAGCTAACCTTTAGACTCTCATTAGATAAGGTAGAGCCAGGGCTACGTTCCCTCCCCCCAAAGACTTTATTTTTTTCTCTTCCAAAACTTTGCATTATAAAATATATTCTATACTCAAATGTTAGTCTAATGGCAAATAACAGATGCTAATAAGTAGGATTTTGTGTCTTAAAGATAGAAAAGATAGACCATAAATCGTTTTCCTCAAAAAGAAGCAACTGCACTCCGCCATTGAAGGAAGGCAAGCAGGGAAGACTACAGCACCCTCCCAGTTTCAAGGCTAAATGCATTTTTGGTCATGCTCTATCTAGGTGCCTTCTTGCTGCTCATCCACCCATTCTAACACTGATCAAGTTCTGCCCTTGCTGCAGGGTCCTCTTTGGGCTGCTTTTCAACAGTTTTCATGGAGTTTATTTTTCCTTTCTTTTCTAAACTGGGGCAGGGGTAACTAATATACAATATCTATATCATTCTTTTCCCTTTTTCTTCACGTTCCTTCTTCTTCTCCTCATCTCCTCTTCCCACCCACCCCCATTCCACTTTGTTATTTCTTCTTTAACTCCCCTTCCCACCCACATTCCCTTATGTTTCTGTTTTAGGCCTGCAAACAGCCTCAGGACGTATGACATAGATCTCATAATGAGATAGTATATCTGTAGCACTTTACAAATACTTGGTGCTTTTAAGTGTCGGTTGGTATTGTAGGTAATAGTAATTAGACAAAAGAGATCGGTCAATCTTTCTTCTAGAGCAAAGGTTCTTTTTAAAACCCTTACCTTCTGTCTCAGAATCTATACTAAGTATTGGTTCCAAGACATGAGTACTAAAGGATAGGCAATAAGGGTTAAGTGACTTTCCCAGGATCACACAGCTAGGAAGTGTCTGAGGTCACATTTGAACCCAAGACCTCCCCTCTCCAAGCCTGACTCTCTATCCACTGTGCCACCTAGCTGCCCTTAGAGCTGAGATTTTTTTTAAATCTTTGGTTTTTGTCTTAGAATCAATGCTATGCAGACAGAAGAGTAGTAAAGGCTAGGCAATGGGGCTTAAGTGACTTGCTCAGGGTCACCCAGCTAGAAAGTGTCTGAGGCCAAATTTGAACCAAGGACCTCCCCTCTCCAGACCTGGTTTCTGTCCACTGAGCAACCCAGCTGCCACTAGAATACAGATTCTTAATTTGAAGTTCATTTTTAAGTTGCAAGAGTCAGTAAATGTGAATGGGAGAAAAAGACATCTTTATTTTCAATATTTTCCTTCAATTTTTAAAAAACCTCTTTCTGAGAAGGGATTCATAAGCTTGGCCAGAATACCAAAGTGGTCCTTCATAAAATAATTCCCCCAAACAAATCTATACATTTCTGCCTCTAATCACTAGCTTCTTTTAATGACTAGGCTAAGAAAGTCTTTACTACAGCCCCAATGAAACTTCAAAGAGCTGGTGAATGCTGAGATCATCCCTAATTTGGGGGCAGGGAAGGGGGTTAATGTTCACTCTCTTTTACCCCAGGGTCCTCTATGTTCTCATGAGTCATGATGATCTCTGAATATGCTGTCAGTTATTTCCTATAGACAGGAGTTCCCTTTCAGGAGACAGGGCTGCCAGAGAGGGGCATGTCTTAGTTTTCCAAATGACACCCATGTTCAAAGATTCCAAGCCCCACAATACCCAAAGTGCCTCCACCTGAATGCTTTTCTGATCTCGGCTCATTGTACTTCAGGACAAATGGAATCGGTATGTTTCTGGGTCATTTGCACTTAACTCATCAAAATATCGTGTTTTCTCAATATTGAGCCCAGGAACCCTTGGGGGGGGGGGTGAACAAATCTTAAAAACTTCCTCTCCCACACACTTGTAAACAGGAAATCATGGCTTGCTAAGAGCAAATAAACTTAAACCTCCCCAAAGGTGAAATCTGACTTTTTAGTCTAAACACCACCATGGTTGAAAGTAGTGGCTTAACGTGGTAACGGACATGCTTTCCTCAACCATTACGAAATATGTGTCCAGTCTCCAAACGTGTTTACAATCTGGCTTTTTGAATACACAATTTCTCCTTACTGCTTTCATCTCAAGCTCCATGGGTTGTAGCACATTACTGTGAGTGCGCTCTGCTGTTTATACCCATTTAGAACAAAGGGTGATGTAGAGATAGGGACTTTTGTGGCTAAAAGACATTCCCTGGAAAGGAGACCATTTGAAGCATTAGACTAGTGCATGCATACATAATCCTATAATGTGGGCATTTGGTGCCATGTAGTTTCTCTGATATTTTTAATCTGTCATTGCAATTTAATTTGTTTTTATGTCTTTATTGTATTTTAATAAGAAATTTCCACATAAGTTTTCCAAAGTCATATGCTCCATATTGTTTCCCTCCCTTCTTCCCTCTCATCTCCCAGAACTGATAAGCAATTCCATCTGGGTTATACATGTATTATCATGCAAAATGTTTCCATATTATTCATTTTACACGTGAATAATCTTCTAAAACCCAAACCCCAAATCCTATACCCAATAAACAAGTGATAAATCATATGTTTTCATCCATTGCAGTTTAATTTGTGTGAGACATCTATCCTCATTTGAATACCACTTAATGATTGTTTTTATAACCTTTTCAATTATGCTAAGATATTTTCATCTATTGAATGCTTTGAGAAACCTCATATACAAAATGCCAGCAGACCTCTTAAGTATTGTAAATATAATCATTCCATTTCTTCAGTCAAGTAGTTGGGGTTCAGAAAACCTGGGTTCAATACCTGTCTCACGCATGAGTTGAGTGCCTAGGGCAATGATGGCAAACCTTTTAGAAACCAAGTGCCCAGACTGCAACCCTCTTGCAGCATGTGAGCACCTTTCCCCTTATCCCAGATAGGGGAGGAAGGAAGCACTCCCACTGGGCTGCTAGGCAGAAGGGTGAGTGATTTGGAAAATGTCCTCAGTGGTGGTGGAGAGGGGAAAGGGAGCAGCCCCTCTGGCACACATGCCATAGATTTGCTAACACGAACCTAGGGACAAAATAAGAATAGAAATATTGACCACACAAGATTTTTCTGAGGTTCAAATAAGAAAGAGTTAAATAAAGTCTTTTAAAACTTTAGTTTTCATAGACACAGTTCATGCCTTCAAATTTCATTAGTTCTACTCTTCAAAACTGCTTTTATGGATGTCTTGCTTTTCTTAACATCACAATAATTTCCCCCAGTATCTCTCTTCCCCACCTCTCACAGAGAGCAATTTCATATAACAAAAAGTATTTTCAAAGACAAAAAAAGGAAGAGGAAAAATCAGCAAAACATAAGTACATTGAAATGGTCTAAAAATACAAATGTTGCTAAGATTGGAAGGAAAGCAGAAAATTGGGGAAATATTTCATAGTTTCTTGGATAGGGGCATCATATTGAAAATAAAGAGAAATTTGTCAAATTTCTGGGAATAAGAGCCATTCTACAACTGACAAGTGGACAAAAGATATAAACAAACAGTTTTCAGATGAAGACATCCAAATGATATATAGGGACATGAAAAAATATTATACATCACTACTGATTAGGAAAATGCAAACCAAAACAATTCTGAGGTATCATCTTGCAACCATTAAATTGGCTAAAATGGCAAATGTTGGAGGGGATGTGGAAAAATGGGGACACATACACTGTTGGAATCCACTGTTGGTAAAACTGGGAACTGATCCAGCCATTTTGGAGAGCAACATGGAATTACACCCAGAGACCTATAAAACTGTGTATATATATCCTTAGACCCAACAGTACCATTGCTGAAACTATTTCCCAAGAAGATCAGGGGAAGAAGAAAAAAACCTATCTGTTCCAAAATATTTAGCAGCTCTCTTTATGGTGGCCAAGAACTGTAAATCAAGGAAATGGCTAAACAAATTATAGTACATGATTGTGGTGGAATACTACTGTACCATAAGAAATGATGAGCAGATAATTTTTTTTTAAACTTGGAAAGAACTACATGGGATAATGAAAAGTAAAATAAGTATAACCAAGAGAATATCATATTTAGCTTTAGAATTTATATTTGAAGAATAATTTGTGAATGTTCACCTCCAGTTAATGAAGTGATAAGTAGAAACATGAAAAACATAATCTACATATTTTGATAGATGATATCTTCTATGGTGAGAAGAGGAGAGGGAAGGGCTGATTTTTTTGTAATTACAATAAAATAAAAACTGAAAATATGTCAATGAACATTTGTAGAACTCTCACTTTTGCAAGTGAATGGCGTAGAAATATCTTTTTTTATAGATCTTTCAAGTCATACTTGATCTTTTTAACATTGTTTCATTCACTTTTGAATTTTTTTGGATGTGATTGTTTTCTCAACTTACATTGTTGTTCTTTCTGAGTGTATTGTTTTCTGATCTCTACTTATTTCACTCTGCATAGTTCATAGAGATCTTTTCCTGATTTTCTCTTTACCTAACATTTCTTCCCAATAAGTAATATTCCATTACATGTAGGTATCAGTTCGTTTAATCATTCCCCAATTGATGGGCATCTACTTTGTTTCCAATGCTTTATTTCTAACTCTCCTTTTAAATTTTGCTCCTACTTAATTCATTGAAATTGAATATGATCCAAAAAGTTTAAACAATCTCTGGGACAATCTTTTTTGCAAAGACATATACAAATTCTCTGTTGACATTCTTTCCACATCCCTCTTCACCTTCCCTGCTGTTTTCCAAGGACATAAAACATGAGACAGAGAAAAGGCCATTACCAAATATGTGAGCCAAATTCTCCAAATATGTCTGTCTGCCTCTTGTCTTTCTCTTACTTCTTGCAGTGTGCTGTCTAATTTAAACAGGATCCCTCTGAGCATCAGCATCTGTATTGAGATAGGAATTGTGATTCTCATCAAGATCTTGAAACCAATTTCTCTTCTGCTGCTGCAACAAAAACCAACTGAGCCATTTGTATCCACCTGCACTCATCTCTTCTGCCCTAAGAAGTGAGAAGAGGATCCACTGGAGAACGAAATGGCAAAGCACTACATGATCCTTGCCAAGAAAACCCCATAGATAACTAGAGTCTAGCATCTCACAAAGAGTCAGAACCCTGAATGACTAAACAAGAAGTAATGTGGTCAGGGGGCAGCTAGGTGATTGAGAGGCAGGTCTAGAGATTTCAGGAGGCCCTGCGTTCAAACACTTTGTGGGACCCCAGGCGAGCTGCTTAACCTCCATTGCCCAACTCTTGCCATTCTTTTACCTGAATCATTTGTAGGCCCAGTATAATTTCATACAAGCCTAGGTTAATTCGGCATATGCACTTCGAACACTGACATTTTATATGCACGTTGGGTGATCCATCAAAGAAAAAGTTTAAAAAAAAATCTGAACCCAGCTAGGTTCAACCAATAGTTCTGCCATTGTGTGACCTTGGTTAAGTAACTTCATGTTTATGGAACTCAGCTACCTCATCTGTAAAATGAGACAACTGGATTAAATCAGATTCAGTTCTAAATCTAGGACCTGTTTAAAATTCAGAAGATATTTGTCCAAAGTATTAATTTTCATTTGACTTGAAAGATTGTGAAATGCTCTACTAGTTGATACCTTTTTCTGGGTTTCCAACTGAGTTATCAGCTAGAACCCAGTCTCAGAAACATTAATCCACAGTAGTTAGAAGTACACATAAAGGACACTTCCCAGCTGTGTGACCCTGGACAAGTCACTTGACCCCCATTGCCTAGCCCTTACCACTCTTCTGCCTTGGAGCCAATACACAGTATTGACTGCAAGAGGGAAGGTAAAGGTTTAAAAAAAAAAAGAAGTACACATAAAGGGATCCATAGTCACAAGCATTCATTAATCATTTTTTTTAATTGGCTATGGCTTGGGATGCAGTAATGATACCAGAACTTCAGAACTGTGTGAATAGTTCTTTGGGTCTACAATTTTCCCTGTGTTCAAAAGTTCCCTTCAAGGCAATCCTGTTAGAAAGTGTGTATCTTAATCTACCAACACTGAGATGAAAAGATCTCAGATTCTCCTCTGTCTTTTATTGTTTGTTCTAACTCTCATTCTATTGCAAGGTTATCCTTCCTTCTGATTCTATGGTCTTCCTATGAACTAAGATTCAAAACCCTCCCACTATGGATTCACCATTTTCATCTTTTCTCTTCTCTTGCCTCTACTAGCTTAGAAGGCTAGCTAAGTGTGAAGCATGGAAGTATAAGAGAAGTGGTAGCTAGGTGGTATAGTGGGTAAACTGCTAGGCATGGAGTCAAGAAGACTCAACTTTCTGAGTTCAGATCTCACCTCCGATGCTTACTAGCTGTATGATCCCAGACAAATCACTTAATCCTGTTTGCCTCAGTTTCCTCATCTATAAAATGAGCTGGAAAAGGAAATGGCAAGCCACTCCCAGATCTTTGCCAACAAAAAACTCCAAAAGAGGACACAAAGAGTTGGACACAACTGAAACAAATGAACAACAAAAGAAAGACACATGAAGAAATCAGGAGACTAGGAGGAACCAGAGGCTATAGGAGATGTAAATCTCTTATAAGGGTATATAAGGGTTTAACACCAACCCTGTCAGAGTAAATAATCATTTCCCTTACAATTTTTTTCCTTTTGCATCTTCACCTCTTCCCTTCTCTTCTGAGCTTTTATTCAGTAGACTGAAATCTGACCACTGGCCATAGAATAAAAAGATAGTCCAAGTTCGAGCAAAACTGTTCTGCCTAGGGTTGCTAAGCCACTACCAGGAGGAATCAGTACGGGACCGGAAGTTCCAGCTACAGTTTTTTCATACTAATGGCTTGGAGTGACTAAACTGAAAATCTCCACTTTTAAGTCTGCACTGGAGAGGAAATGGAGAAGAGTCATTAATGAACAGCAGAGCCCAAGAGAAAATCCTCAGGGCAGAAAGAGAGCTACATGCACGGCAAACTCAAGGATACTTGGAAATGAGACGAAAGAGTATGTGTGTGAATGGAACATGAAAGGATGTTTGGGGATTAACTGCAAAATAGTTCTGGTTAGCTAAGACAATTCCAGAAAAAGCAGGACTTTTAAAAAGATCAGTTTTGTAATTTGTTCCTCTATGCTAAACACCTGGCAGAAAAAAACTGACGGGCTAAATTCTGAGAGATTCTCAAGCTCTTCTCTCTGGGATTAACTAAAGATGCTTGCCTGACCGCACCACTTCAGAACCTCTTTCCTATTGCCTTGGAATCAATACTATATGTTGGTTCCTAGGCAGAAGAATGGCAAGAGTTGGGCAATGGAGGTTAAGCAGCTCACCTGGGGTCCCACAAAGTGTTTGAACGCAGGGCCTCCTGAAATCTCTAGACCTGCCTCTCAATCTCACCTAGCTGCCCCCTGACCACATTACTTCTTGTTTAGTCATTCAGGGTTCTGACTCTTTGTGAGATGCTGGACTCTAGTTATCTATGGGGTTTTCTTGGCAAGGATCATGTAGTGCTTTGCCATTTCGTTCTCCAGTGGATCCTCTTCTCACTTCTTAGGGCAGAAGAGATGAGTGCAGGTGGATACAAATGGCTCAGTTGGTTTTTGTTGCAGCAGCAGAAGAGAAATTGGTTTCAAGATCTTGATGAGAATCACAATTCCTATCTCAATACAGATGCTGATGCTCAGAGGGATCCTGTTTAAATTAGACAGCACACTGCAAGAAGTAAGAGATTATAATATCATTCTGATGAGTCTAGATTCTGAAAGTTTTGCTACTATGCCAGGCTGACTCTCAAAAAGTGATTTCTATGTCTCATACAGATAATAGAAATAAGCAACTTCTGCACAAAAATTATTCATTATTGTCTATGACCTTAAATCATTGGCTGCATCACCTGATACCATTGTTCTCCCAATTATGCCATGCAATCATGAATCATGGAATGTCATGACCTCAAGGATCTGAACCTCAGTTTCCTTGTCTGCAAAATGAAGATCAAGTTGATCTCTAAAGTCCTCTCCATCTCCAAATTCAATAATTCTTGATAAATAAATATCATATTTAAATAATAAATAAATATAAAAATATAAATAAATAAATAAATAAATAAAAGGCAATGGGGATTAAGTGGCTTGCCTAGGGTCACCCAACTAGTAAGTATCTGAGGCTAGATTTGAACTCAGTATCTCTCATAGCCAGGCACTGAGCCACCTAAGATCTCTCATCATCAGGCACTGAGCCACCTAGTTTTTCAGCTATTGTCTATACTGATCCCCTCACCCCAACTCTATGAGGCAGAAACTTCATTATCCCTATTTTACAGGTGAGGAAACTGAGTCAAAAAGATAATTCAATCAATTAATATACACTTATTAAGTACCTATTATGTGCCAGGTGCTGTGCTAAGGGCTAAAGATGCAAAGAAAGGCAAAAGATAGATTAATTGACTTGCCTACAGGCAGATAGCTAGTAAGGTCCTGAAGCCAAATTTGAATTCAGGTCTGCCTGACTCCACTTCCAGCATCCTGTCCAATGCCACCTAGCTACTTCAATAAAGTAATATAAACACTAAAGCTCTCAAAGGATCAGTCTTTGACAGGTCTATAAAGAATGGGAAAGACTTTCCAAGTAACTAGCTTTCCTAAGTTGTCATTTGGTCATTTCAGTTGTATCTGATTCTTTGTGACCCTATTTGAAATTTTCTTGGCAGGGATCCTGGAGTGGTTTGCCATTTCCTTCCTTACCTCATTTTACAGATGAGGAAACTAGGGCAAATGGGGCTAAGTGACTTGCCCAGGGTCACACAGTTAGGAAGTGTCTATGGGTAGATATGAAATCTGGTCTTTCTGATTCCAGATCCAGTACTTGTGTCCACTGAGCTGTCTAGCTGCCAGCTTTCCTAAGGACTAAAACACTAAAAAGTCACTCAGGTGGTGCTATGATACTCATATAATTGCGTCATTTCTTCCCATAGAGACTTGCTTTCCAGAATAACCAGGAAGTTCACCAGCTTAACATAAGCCTCATATACTAGTCTGCCTCTCTTTATCTTCTTTATCTCCTAACCCTGTCCCTGAGAGTTTGAGTGTTCTAAATCCCCTTCTGCTGCCAGCAATCTCTCCAATTAGGGTTCATTGCTGTATCTACTATCTGTGCTTTGCTCAGTCTGAGGGGTGTCCTTAACAAAATAGGTCTTGAACTCCAGGGCTTCATCTACCACCTCTCTGCCTATAATAACAAAATTCAGGAAAGTTTTTAAGCACTCTACTCGTGGATGGGATAAAGGCAGAAAAAATTCAACCCAAAAGTAGCATCCAACTGACATGAAGAGCCGTGAGCCTCTTGACTCTTCTCTTTTCTACTCCCAGGGGCCTTTTCTTCCATCAGCAAATATCAGAGTTGACCTTCTACATAAAATCCACATCTCTTGCTTATTTTCCCCTCACCTTTAAGTCTCACTGATAGTTTTTCTGACTCCATGGTGATAATAGGTGATAATTGTACCTACAAAAGACCTATGGAAGTCCAGCTAAAATTAATTTACATCTCAGAGAGATTTCCAGACAGTTACTTTGAGCCAGTATATTATATAGGATAAAAAGAATGGATTTGTAATAGAGAGCTAGCTGGTATTGAATCTAACTGAATTGAACTGATTTTGAATTGAATTGAACCAACTGTCAGATCATGAGCAAACCAAATATCTTGAAATTTTAGTTTCTTCATCTTTATAGTGAGGTTATTTATGGTCACAGGACCTGCCCAAACAACAGGGTTATTTTAAGGATTAGGTTGAATTGAAAAAGGGAAAATATTTTCCTAGTTTAAGAAAAGTGGGGAGGAAAGAATGGCATTTATAGACCAGTGAGCTTGAAGAAATCACTTACCTCCACCCACTTACGTCTTTCTTTGTTTGTTTCCTCATCTGTAAAATGAAGATAATAATAGCATCTATTTCCCAGGACTGTTACAAGGATCAAATGAAATAATATTTATAAAGAGATTTATAAGTGCTAAATACTACACAAATGCTAGCTTTCATTATTCTATTTCTGGTAAAATTCTAGAACATATTATTGATGAATATTAAGAAAATTGTCACAAAGAGCTGACATGCTTCCTCAAACAATGATCAAGCTAAATTAATTTATTTTTCCACATAGTTTCACTAGAAACAAAGAATTTCATATTGTTCTTGTGTAAAAGATGAGGAGATATGAGCCAGATAATAACAGAATTAGATAGATTCATCACCAGTTAAACGTCCACGACTAAAGAGCAGTCATTCATGTTTTGATGTCAATTTGGAAAGTCTTTAGTCAAGTGTCTCAGGGATCTGTGCTTGTTGTTATACTGTTTTAACTTTTTTTCAGTAATTTGGATAAAAAATTAGATGTAACTCTTTTCAAATCTGCAGATAACCCAAAGTGAAAAGAAACAGCCAACTGGCTGAATAGCAGAATTGCTGAATTCGAATCCAAAAAGGTCTCAATAATCTAAACCATTGGGTCAAATGGAATGGTATGAAGTTTATGAAATTAAGTATAAGAGGTTCTCGCTTCAGATGATATTGGCTGCTGGTCATCTTTCTCTAAGCCCAACTCCAGTTTCCTAGACTTTTAGGCACCATAAAGAATGTAAAACATATAATATAAAGAGAATGTCTGATATACTCCTAAGGTTGTAATAGGAAGAGGACATTTTAAAGGATTGCTATAGGTCTTATAAGGAAGATATCAGAGAAACATGATTGGGGCCAGTGGAAGAATATTCCAAAATGGTACCTGACCTTCAATGACCAGTCCATAAGGTATCTAGCAGGGGCTTAATTTTGCAGGTATCTAAAAAGACACCAAAAAGTTTATTTAAGCCATTGGGTGGTAATTATAATGGAACTGGTCAGAAGGTGTAAAAGATAGAAGTTGATTAATTTCTGGAAGTTGGGGTAGATAAATCAGGATAGTTATATCTGGGAACAAATCAGAACTAGAAGATTGGATAGGAAATGGAGTTTCAAATTCTTCTCATTAGCAGTTAAATTGCTCCAAAATTCTAACCTTGTACTTTGTTGTTGTTTTTAAGATCTTATTTTTTGGTGTATTTTCCCTCAATTACATGTAGAGACAATTTCCAACATTTGTTTTCTGGTATTTTGAAACCCAAATTTTTCCGTCCTTCCCCTTTCCCTTGCCCAAGATGACAATTAATCTAACATAGGTTGTACAAGGGCTGTCATGCAATAAATATTTCCATATATGTCACATTGTAAAAGAAGACAAATCATACATACAAGAAAAAAACTTATGAAGTAAATAAAGTGAAATAGTATGCTTTGATCTGCATTCAGACTCCATCAGTTCCTTTCATGAATCTCTTGGAGTTGTCTTGGATCCTTGCATTGTTGATAATAAGATCATTCACAGTTGATCATTATACAATATTACTGTTACTGTGTATAATGTTTTTCTGCTCATTTTACTTTGCATCAGTTCAAATAAGTCTTTCCAGGTTTTTCTGAAATTTTCCTGTTTGTCGTTTCTTATAACACAATAGTATTACATTACAATCTCACACCACAATTTGTCCAACCTAACTGATGGACACCCTTTTACTTTCCAATTCCTTTCAACCACAAAAAGAGGTACTATAAATATTTTTGTACAACTATTCCTTTTTTTTCCCTTTCATCTTTTTTAGGATACAGACCTAGTAATGGTATTGTTAGGTCAAAGTATATTCACAGTTTTATACCCTTTGGGCCTGGTTCCAAATTGCCCTCCAGAAGGGTTATATCAGTTTTCAACTCCACCAATATATTAGTGAACCTTATATTTTTTTTACCTTTAGTTTTGCTTTAGCAAAAGTAATTTAGAGACTTCTGGGTGAGGAGCCAAGATGGCAGAGTAGAGTAGAGAAGCTCCAACTCACCATGAGAATCTCCTCCAACCAATAGTAAAATATTGCCACAAAACAAATACAGGAGTGAAAGAACCAAAAAGAAGACAGAATGAAACAATTTTCAAGAAAAGAAAAACCCAAAAGGTAGGCAGAGAACATCTGGGGCACTGGGGTGTGAGGAGAGCACAGTCACCAAGACTATACCAAGGAGTGAAGAGCAAGCCAAGAGCAAGCCACATCTCCACCCCACATCTTCTGTCCCAGCTTTGGAACCTAAGTCCAAGCCAAAATGAAGACTCTGAAGTCTTGCCTGGGCAAATAGTGGTCCAAGCCAACCCACACCCCTTGAAACCTCTCAGAAAACAAAGCCTACCCATAATTAAGTAGGAAAAATGAACAAACAAACAAAAATTACCTAACTCTAAAGAATTTTTATGGAGACAAAGAGCAAGGTACAGACATAGAAGGGGACAGTGAGAGCAAAGCAAACACATGCAAAGTCCCAAAGAAAAATATGGATTGGACACAGGTTCTGGAAGAGCTCAAAAAAAGACTTCAAAAACCAAGAGGAAAAGTGGGGTAGAGACATGAAAACAATACAAGAAGAAATGAAAAAGGAGAACCAAAAGCTGATGAAGGAAAATTAGGCCTTAAAAATTAAAATTTAGCATCTAGAAACTAATGATTTCATGAGAAATGAAGAAATAATAAAACAATCAAATGAATTAAAAAACAGAGAAAAGCATGAAATATCTTATTGAAAAAATAATTAATCTTAAAAATAGATCCATGAGAGACAATTTGAGAATTATTGGACTACCTGAAAGCCATGATCAAGGAAAGGTAAGTTAACCTATATTTGAGTTAATAATCCTTGTAAGTCAAATGATGCTAGAATGCAGATTAGAATTTTGTGGAATTGAAGGCTAGAGTAATTTAATAAATTGTGAGTAATTGTTGAGGCTATCCATAGCCTAAACAGAAAACTAGGAAAAGCAACCAAAGAGTGCTATGTCCTGAACATGTTCAGATGAATAGGAGTAGGGATCAGACCTGTTATTACATTAGCATGGAGAACTTTATGGATGAGAAAACATCACCTACAAATTCTGGTTAGCAACTTCTCTGCAAATTAGGCTAAAGAGTGGAAGTGAAAATATTTACCCAGAGTCACAGAGTCCTGATAGTCCAGACGTAGGACTTAAAATGAGATCTTCCTAGCTTCAAGCCCAACATTCTATCCATTCATTATACCACACCGTTTTTCACTCTTGGTTAGCCATGAGCAAATTACTCAAGGATGGAATTTAAAAGCTGTATATGTATTCACAGTGGAAATAAGCTCCCACAGTTTGGGCTTGGAGAGTCACTTTTTGACAGGCAAAGGTTGGACTTCAAGTAGTTATCCCTTTCCTAGCTTAGGAGGCTCATGAAGCACTAATTGCCTCCAACGAGTGGACCCAATTGCTTTACATACCTTTGCAATAATTAGGAGTTTAAAAAAGGAATAATTAGAAGACCTTACACTTAAATTCCAAAAAAATCATTAAAAAGAATAATATGGAAGCAGTTAGATGACTCAGTGAATTGAGGGCCAAACCCAGAAATGGGAACTCCTGGGTTCAAATCTGACCTCAGATTCTTCCTAGCTATGTGACCCTAGGTAAGTCACTTAACCCCCATTGCCTAGCCTTTATCCCTCTTCTTCCTTGGAACAAAACCATAGTATTGATTCTAAGATGGAAAGTAAGAACTTTTAAAAAAATTAAAAACATAAAAGGATAATATGAGGGAGACATACTTAGATAGTTATCAGTTCAACCTCACTTTCTGCAAGAGTTTTTTCTTAGTACTCTTCCCACTCCCCACAGCTAACACATTCCCTCTGAGAATACTTTCCTTTTGCTATATATGTACATGTACATATATAATACATGTATGTGTTACACATATATGAATGTGTGTGTCTTTGATGTACGTTTTTACATGCTAGTTCTCTCCTTAGAATGTGAGGTCCTTGAAGGCAGGGACCTTGTTTTAGGCTTTCTTTAGATCCCTGAAATTGAGCATAATGCCTAGCTTAAAAAAGGTTTCTTATTAAATGCTCATTGACTTATTGATCTGAGAAATATCTGGGGCTTTTAGTAGACTGTATGATGAGGTGACTACATGGTGTGGCAGCCAGAAAAGCTGGTAAACTCTTAATCTGCATGAAGAAAGTTGGCATAGTTTCCAGGAACAGAGAATAAGTATTCCTGTGGAGTATTGGGTTGAGCTCTGAGTACAAAGTAGGAAATATTGAGAGAAGGACTATTAGGATGGTGAAGACCTTTGAATTCGTATTCTAGGGGATCAGTTGGTAAAACAGGGGCTAGTTAGACTGCAAAAGAGAAGCACTAAGGGGTTGTATGATAGCTATCTTCAAGGATTTGGAGTGTAGTCATGTGGAAGAGGGATTAAACATGCTCTGTTTGGCCTGAGAGGGCAGAAAATGAGCAATGTGTGAAAGTTGTTGAGAAGGCAATTTTAGCTCAATGTAAGCAGAAACTTCCTACCAATCAGAGCTGTACAGAAATGGATGAAGTGCCTGAGGAGGCGGCACGTTTCCCTTCATTGGAGATCTTCAAATAAAAGGTTGGATGGCCACTTGTCAGGTATGTGGCAGGGGGACTTAAATTTTCTTCCAATACACCTTCAGATGTACCATGATATCCCTTTTGACTTCAACATTTTGGGAAAGTTCTATGATGATTAATCTATGATGCTTTGCAAATCTCAAAACCAATATAAATGTCAGCTATTTTTTTCCTGTTGTGTAGTCTTTTTCAGTCATATTCAACTCTTAATAATCCCATTTGGGGTTTTCTTGACAAAGATACTAGAAAGGTTTTCCATTTCTTTCTCTTGTTCATTTTACAAATGAGAAAACTAAGGCAGAGTTGTGACTTGCCCAAGGTCACTCAGCTAGGAAGTATCCAAGGTTCAATTTGAACTCGTCTTCCTGATTGCAGACCTAGATCTCTATCCACTGTAGTACCTAACTGCCCCTGCTTCAATTTCTGGTAGGGAAGTTAAAATAGGTTATTTACATATATTCATGCATACATGAATATATGGAAACATATTTATGCATGCTCAACATGTGAAGCATGGGAATTCCTTCTACCTTATGGATAGATGGATAGATAAAAAAGCATTAAACACTTACAATGTGCCTAGGATTGTATTAAGGACAGAGGATGCAAATACAAGCAAGCAAGCCATTCTCTGCAGTCAGGAAGTTTGCATTCTAATAGAGCCCATATGTGTATATGTACATATACACATACATATCTATACATATATGTACATATCATTATAGTTATCTAGATACATATAGAGTTGTATATATAATTATATATATAGTTATATGTAGTTATAAATATATAGTTACATAGTTATGTGTATAGTTACATATGTAGTTATATTTATGGTTACATATTGTAAAAATGGAGATTTTGAACCCCAGATTTCAATCCCCAGAAGTCCTTGGTATTTCCCAGAATTCCTTATAATCTCATCTGAGTCTCCACCTGGGTGAGATCACAATTAGTATTTAACTGGTAGTTATGCCTCCCACGTTCTCTCTTGCATTGCAATGATGTAGCACGTGTAGCAAGTAAGCTAAGTGCAGGGATTTAAATGGGCTAATCAGCCACGGGCACGTGGTTTTTATTTTGTATCTTCTTTATTCCTTGATTTCTAATAATCCTTAATAAACCTCTTAAAATATAATTTTTTATTAGTAGAGACATTTAATTTCATTTTTATAATGGGTGTATGGTTACATAGTTACATGTGTTATAGAGTTATGTGTATCATTACCCAGTTAGGTATATAGTTACATGTGTAGTTATGTGTATAGTTACATATACAGTCACATAGCTATAGACATAATTTATATATACAGTTAGAGTTATGCCCACTCCATGTCAAGCACTGAATTGAGATCGAAGATCAAAAACGCTTAATGGAATTATGTTCTTATTGAACTTCAAGAATGGTTTTTCAAGCTCAAACTTCAGACTACAAAAAGTAGTCTGAGATTCCACGCATTCACTCAGCCATAGAGGAGAAGAATAAGCAGCTATTATGTGCCCGACACTGTGCTAAGTGCTTGTATAAATATTACTTCATTTAATTCTCACAACAATCCTGAGAGATAGCTGCTCTTATTTTCCCCATTTTATGGTTGAAGAAACAGAGGTTAAGTGACTTGTTCGAGGTCACATAGCTAGTAAATGTCAGAAACTGGATTTCACTTCTGTTCTCTTGGAGTCCTGGCCCAGCATTCTGGCTACTGTACCATCAGCTAGAGTCAGAAGTCTAGAAGACTAGAGTTCTCATGACCTTGGGTAAATCGCTTCATTTCTCTCAGTTTCTTCACCAATAAAATGCAGCACTTGGATTGGGTGGTTTCTAATGCCCTTTCTAGTTTTAGCTTCGACATTCTGTAAACAAATACTTCCTTTCCCGGGCATTGGGCTGCCATCTATAAGGGCTGGTGCCAGTTAAATTCAGTCAGATATATTTCAGAGGGACTCATCTGGGTCCAGGTTGGACCAGACAACCTCTGAGTTCCTTTCCATTCTAAAGCTATGATCCTATGACCAGCAGTAGAGCCAAGCTCTGGGCTAATCTAGTTTGCAGAAAGTAAGCCTCTTAATTGGCTGTCAGTTATTTACTCCTGCCTTCCTCTTAATTGGCTTTCGATGAGTTACTTCTAGTCATCTCCCCCCGGGCCCTATCTCTTGTGGCTCTCTTTACCTTTGGAAGTCAAAGGATACCCCAAAACAAGCAAATAAAGAAATAATTTGTACCCCTAACCTCCAGTATACTTTGTCTCCTATAAACATGGTTGGGATGGAATTCACTATTACCATTTTGCCTTTAAAATCCAAGGAAAAGTTCATTCTTCAGATAATCACTGGATTTCATTTGTGCTCAAACGATCTGAAACATACTGGAACATGTGTAAAAGCCACTCAGCTGTTGTCTTGATGACTAATGTTTATTTTCTGGGCTCTTGACAGAGGCAGCATTGGCCATGGAACTGGTAACCCAATCCCTGGTGCTGGCTTGCTCAAGTGTTGATAGATGGCTTCTCTGACTAAGGGCAAGACAGACAGGCAACTTTCCACCCATTTAGCACTATGAATGGAATTCAAGAATTGGTGCTTTCCATAGACTACCCAAGCAGGGACTTGAGGCACTGAGACTTTTCACAAGCAACAGAGTAAAAGAATTTTAGAGCTGGAAAGTAGATTAGTCCTACTCCTTGTTTTATTGCTGTTGTTCAGTCATTTCAGTGGTGTCTGCCTGTGACCCACTTGGTATTTTCTTGGCAAAGATACTGGAGTTATTTGCCATTTACTTCTCCAGCTCATTTTACAGAGGAAGAAACTGAGGCAAACAGAGTTAAGTGCTTTGCTCAGAGTTATACAGCTAGTAAATATCTGAAGCTGGATTTGAACTCAGATCTTCCTGAATTCAGGTCCAGCACTATCCTTTATGTCCCCTGAGGTCCATAGGAATGTATTTCGGAGGGGGGGGGGGGATGACTAGTCTGCCATCCACCTAGTTCCCAGCAATGCCTAAAACATAACTCTCTGTGGTGCAGTGTGCTTCCTTACACATCAAGTAACCTTTCTGATTTTCACTAGATATATACTTGAATTTCTGCTTTCTGATTTCAAAAATGTGGTCTGTTGGTTCCCAGGAGAAAGTCCTAGGTTTTAAGTGATGAAAATAATGCAAGTATCTGCTTTTACTATTTTATTTCTATGACAGTTACTGGCAAATTAAGTACCTTGTATAGAAGAAGCTTATAATCAGGTAGAGTTGGAGGAGAATAATGTAAGCATGGGGAGAAAAGGAAGACTATGATAAATGACAAGATAGATATACCTATTATTATTTTTTTAATTTTTCAATTTGAATTAACTTATTTAGTCAATTTAGAACATTATTCCTTGGTTACACTAATCACAATATTTCCCTCCCTCCCCTACCTCCACCCTTCCCGCAACCAACACGCAATTCCACTGGGTATTACATGTGTCCTTGATCAGAACCTATTTCCATGTTGTTGGTGTTTGCACTAGGATGCTCATTTAGAGTCTACATCCCCGGCCATATCACCTCCACCCATGTGATCAAGCAGTTGTTTTTCTTCTGTGTTAAAGTCCTGACCTTTTGTCTTAGAATCAATACTATGTGTTGACTCCAAAACAGAAGTGTGGTCAGGCCTAGACAATGTGGGTTTAGTGACTTGCCCAGGGTCACACAGCTAGGAAGTATCAGAGACCAGATTTGAACCCAGGACTTCCCATCGCTAGGCCTGGCTCTCAATCTACTGAACCACCCAGCTGTCCCTAGATCCACTTATGACCAGAGGCTCAAGACCAATTCCTAAGTCTTTACTCATTGGTGGAGATTGATTACTCAATGCCAAGGAGCAGAGCACAAAGTAATCAAGCTCCACCAATGAGGAAAATCTTAGCAACTGGGTTTGTGCTCCTGGTCACTCATTCAGAGTGTTTATGAAGGTTCAGTGAAGGGAGGCATCACATCAGGCAATGGGATTCCAAAAATGGGATCTCATAGGATTTGAGGTGAGGAAATTATTCAAATAAATGAGGCAAAAAACCCAATGTTAAAGAAGAAAAAGTCCCTCTGGCCTAAAAGATTGTCTATCTCCAATTATTTAAGTTGTCTAAATAATTGTGGAGTTCTCTTCCTTAGCCTGTTTGAATAAACATAGCTTCTGAGAGCATCCTTCTCATCATATTTCCCTGAAGTGTTATTTTTCCTAAAATTCACTAAAGTCAATATTCGAGACATAAAAGAATAGATTTCTGGAGGGGTCTCCTCTTCTGAAATAACTCTTTTCTGAGACATGAAGACTGAAATTATCTTTAATTGTAATTTTGCCTAGTTCTGTGTATGTTATCATATTCCAACCTTAGAGTAAAGGATGTATACATGTAGAGGGGGAGCAGGGAACATGATGAGGTGAGAGACGCCATCTGTCTATAATGTTTATGCCAACGGCCTAGGAAGGTGGATTTCCGAAGAGATTTGTTATGTCACAGTTATACAAGTTTAATTTTTGGTGCTCCTTGAAACGCTCTATTTTTACCCATTCAGGATTTAATCAATTGCTGTGATAGTTGGGGCTTTAAAAAAAACCAAGGCTAGAACTAAACTGGTTAGATTCCCCTAGACTACTATACCTATTTAAATAAAAGCATTGACCTTTTTATTCTTGTTGCAATTATGGCAGAATCAAGGAAGATTTCTAGAAAGGCACCTAGAAAGAGAAGGAAATTTCTTTTCCCTTTACCTCTGAAAATAAATGAAGAAAAGAAAGGACGAATGCTTGTTTTATTTATTCTCCTTAATTGCTACTCTCATAAAAATGAAGTCAGAAGAGCTAATGCTTCGACTTAATAGTAGGAAAAGGAACAAGATTGATTGTTTCCACGTGACCCATTGAGTTATTTAAAAACCTTTTCTTGGATTTCTCTCCCTTCCTTGAAGAAGCTGACTTGGTTCAGATCTTTTGGAGGATTGGAGAATATAGTCCTCAAAATCCTCCACTATCCTTTAGCTGATGCTTAAAAATTCACTGGCTTGAGATTGTTCCCTTGAGTTTAAAGCTTTGATCCTTGTTGAAATATAGGTAAAGTAGCACTTTATGCTGTTCTCTCATTTGTGCCTTAATGAGAAGGAAGGTAAATAAGATTGGAGGAAGCTTTGACAGAGAGATTGGAATAAGTAGGTATGAAGGGTTGGGGATAATAATGCCGGACAGTTTTCCCTGCTGCTGGGGAAGCTGAAGATGGAAGGTTACTGAAGCTAATCATGTCTACAATAGGTTCAGCACCAATATGATGAGCCTTGGGGACTGGATGGCCACCAAGCTTCCAAAACTGGGGTGAACTGGCCCAGCTGGAAAAAATAGAACAGGTCAAATTGTCTGTGGAAACCAGCTCAAGGATAAAGTCAGTGAGCAGCCTTTTCACTTCCAGCTTGGCTGAGACGGAGATCCAGAAAAGAGACAGACAGACAGATAGAAACAGAGAGGGACAGTGAGTATTGCGTATCTAATGAGAGGATAGAGGTGCAGAATAGAGACAGTCAGTTCATGAAAATGAGTTTTCATTTCCTCAACACATGAAAAAGAGGAGGAGAAAAGTGACTTAGAATTTCTTTGTATGGCTTCCTGCAAAGAGTTAGGATGAATTTTACCATTTGCACCAGGAGAATGAGCCACACCCAAGTACCTAAGCAGCACTTGAGCAGGGTCTGAGCAGTGAGCAGCCACAGGAGTATGTAGTCATTCTTTCTAGATAAGGATTGCCCTGTTTCTTTAGGAAAGGCTGGGGAACACACCCATTTATTGACTAGTGCCTCTTGGAGACTTTCAGGTTCCTGGAGTTTTATAGACTTACAAATTGGAGTGGAGTACAATGAAGAGTACAATCAATAAATATACTGCTATGACCAACCCCTGGAGGCTGATGGGGAGGGAGGAGATGCATGCAAGAGAAGGCTTACAGATCTCAAACAGAGTGGATCTGAACACTGTAAATATCTCAGCTGGCACCGCCCAAGAAAACATTGAGGAACTACAAAGAACATGTAGTCACAAAGCATCCATATAGAAATGTCAAGGTTTCCTTCCCGGCATTCCAGAATACCTACAGCAGATATAGCTCTAGACATAGACATAGATCTAGGTCATCCTTGCAGACTGTCCAAAAAGTCTAAATTTTATACTTAAAGAATATACTTTTTTAACTTGGAGAGAACTGTGGTAATAATTTCCTGATTCATAGCAAGTTAATCAGAAAGCTGAGAACAGGCACAGGAAAAATTGAGGAGGTAACTCAGGATGATTTTTTTTTGGCCTGGTATCCCCCTGTGAGAAAAAGGAAGTGAGTTTTTGGATTGGATTGAATTCATTTATTCAACAACCATAATTAAGCACCTCTTATATGCAGAATCTTATGCTAGGTAAGGGAAGTACAAAGATAGCTAATTCACAATTTAGTAAAGAATGATAGATAGACATGAATATATAATAACTATAATAAATGATAAGATATGAGAACCTCAAAACAGAAGCACAAAGTGCAAGGTATGAGGAAGAAAAGCTCATTCATTATCCATTAGGAAATTCAGAGAATTCAGAGAAGCTTTCTTGAAGAAGCAGTATTTCACAGACTCACAGAACCTAAAAGTTGGAAGGGACTTGAGATGTCCTTTAGTCTAAACTGTATCTTAATAAGAATCCAATCTATACTTTCCACATGATTAAAACCAGGTTTAAATAATTGGAAAAACATTAATTGCTCATGGGTAGGATGAGCTAATATAATAAAAATTACAAACCTGCCCAAATTAATTTAATTATTCAGTGCCATACCTATCAAACTACCAAGAAATTTTTATTGAATTAAAAAAAATTATAACAAAGTTCATTTGGAAGAACAAAAGATGAAGAATATCAAGAGAACTAAGGAAAAAATGTGAAGGAAGGGGCCTAGCAGTATCAGATCTTAGACTGTGATCATCAAAACAATATAGTACTGGTTAACAGACAGAAGGGAGGATC
Source organism: Monodelphis domestica (assembly GCF_027887165.1). Taxonomy (NCBI): domain Eukaryota; kingdom Metazoa; phylum Chordata; class Mammalia; order Didelphimorphia; family Didelphidae; genus Monodelphis; species Monodelphis domestica. Next base: position 193,322,452 of record NC_077234.1, read on the forward strand.
CGTGGAATAGACTTGTGGGTGAGTGACCTCAGCAAGACAGTTTATGACATACCCAAAGACCCCAGCTTTTGGGACAAAAATCCACTATTTGATAAAAACTGCTGGGAAAATTGGAAGACAGTGTGAGAGAGATTAGGTTTAAATCAACATCTCACACCCTACACCAAGATAAATTCAGAATAGTTAAATGACTTACATATAAAGAATTCAATCTATAAAATACCTGACAAGTGACAATTGAGGCTTTGCTTGAGAGGAAAGTGACTAACTTGCAGAGGCAACACATTCCATTTCTGGATAGCTCATATTATTTACAATGAAGTCTAAATTTTCCTCTTTGCAACTTCCACTCTTTCTTTCTAGTTCTGCACACATGGGACAGGCAGGGGGGGAAATGAATTCCTCCTCTGTGCTCTCCAGTATTTGAAAACAACTTTCATGTAAAGCTTCTCGTCTTCGGGTTAAACATTCCCATTTCCTTCATGATCTTGAGGAACTTTGGCTATCCCTGGTCACCCTGTTTTAGATTTTCAGTGATTGATATCCTTGTTAAAATGTGATATCCAAAGCAGTATAATTTCCAAAAAATCATGATAAACCTGTTTGAACTGATGCAAAGTGATTCACAACTGTGAATGATCTAATTATTCTCAGCAATGTGGTGATGATCCAAGATAAATCCCAAAAATTCATGATGAAAAATGTTATCTGTCCTCTAAGAAAAAACTGACTGACTCTGAATGCAGGCTGAAACATAACATATTTCTCTTTCTACTTCCTTTTTTTTTTATTTGAGGCCTCTTCCACAAAATTACTAAGAGGGAAAAATGTTTTACATAATTGCCATGTAAAATCTAAATCGGATTGCTTACTGTCTCAGGGAGGAAGAAAAGGCAAAAAGGAGAGAGAATTTGGAACTTAAAACTTTTAAAAAATGAATGTTAAAAATTGTTTTTACATGTAATTGAGAAAAAATAAAATATGTTAAATAACAAAAGATATCATTAAAATGTATTTTATTTTTAAACAACAAAAAAAAATGTGGAATCCAAAACCAAACACAGTATCATAGATGCGGTCTGAGCAAAAAAGAATATAGCAAGAATATTACCCCTTTGCTTTAAACATTATAACTTTCTCCTTGTAAAAAATGCATTTTTATGACAATACATGTATAATCTAGATCATATTGCAGGAATGGAGAGGAAAGGGAAGAAGGGAAACAATTTATATCATATAACTTCATAAAATTTATGTGGAAAGTTGCTATTATATATAATTGGTAAAATAAAATATCTTTACCAAAAATGCATTTTTAAAAGAATTAACAAGCATTTGTTTTCTCTCTTTCCCACCCTCTTCTTGTTGAAAAAGAAAGAAATCTTGGAACAAATATCCATACAAATTCTCACATCGGTCATATCTGAAAGTGAATGCCTTGTTCATCATCTCTCAGCCCCAAGGTGGTTTGCATGCTTCAACATGAGTCCTCTAAAATGAAGCTTGAACATTGCTTTGATCAGAGTTGCCACTATGCCTCTCTTCTTTCATTTTATTATCACATTAGCTTTTTTGGCTTAAGTATCACATTGTCAACTCATATTTAATTGAATTGCACATTGAACATGGACTGAAAGTCAAGTTTTTTTCAGATGAACAACTGTCCAATCACACCTTATGCTCAGGAAGTAGAAAAATGTCATAAGAAAAGGGATTTTTTAACCCAAGTGTTAGAACACATCTGTCTCTATTAATTTTCATCCTATTCCATTTAGGCCAGAGTCTTGGCCTTTGGAAGATCTTTCCAAATCTGTCCTACATTCATGCTAGGTTTGTATCATCTTAATTTGAGATGGATAATGTAAAAATGAAACTCTACTGTTGACTAAGGCCCACCTCAGCCCCAATTCTACAAGGTAGAAAACCTTTTAGGAGGCATTTTGACACCCAAATCAATTGAAGTAAAAGAGATGCCTGGGATCTTTCCCCATACACCTTTTTTTAAAGGAAACATTTGAAAGGGCTGAAATTTTCCAGAACTGTTCGTAGAGATGTCATAACCATTGGCTGTTTATGCAGTTTTTCATTGCTGTTTATTGTTCTGGGAAGTAGAGAAGGACTGTTTATATAGAGGCTACATTACAGGATTGGCCCTGTCATAAAAGGAGGGGCTCTTCAGGAAATGAGGACCTATTTCACTTCGGACACCAAATGCCAGATTTATATTAACAGATTCTGGGAATCATAATGGAAATTCAGTTTGAGGACAAAACTGTGTAATGGAAAGAGCACTGAATTTGGAGATCTTGGGTTTGAATTCCAGTTTTGCTGCCATAATGAGAAGAGCATTGAATGTGAAGTCAAAAGACATTGGCTCAAATATTGGTTTCACCATTGGATCTACTCATATTAACCTTGTGCATGTCACTGTATTTCTTTGGGACTCAGTTTCCTCATCTAAATAATAAGGAGGATTGGACTAGATCTTTAAGGTTGCTTTTCCTTTTTAAGCTATGATTGCATGACCCTATACCAATTCTCCCTGGTATCAATCTCCTCAACAGTAAAAAAGAAGAGATTGGATAAGATCATCTCTGAGGTTTCTCTAACTTCCATGATCTCATAAAGCACCCACCACCAAATCCACTCACACCTACTGCTTCCCTCCTCCAGAAACATATAGACTCAATATTGCTTACCTATAAAGCTAACTAGGTCTTGTCCTTTCATTCATTCATAGAATCATAGCATTTTAGAACTAGAAATTGTCTTCTAAAGAAAAGTCATTAAACCCATATTCCTCATTTTACAGAAAAGAAAACTAAGACCCAGAAAGTGATCTACTCCAGGTTCATGATGAAACCAGAATATAGATCTAGAAAGCTGTACTAGAACCCATATCTCCTGATATCTTGTCTTTGTACTCTATCAACCTGGTTCTCTTACTTGAATTATAATTTCTTAATAACTCATTTTTATGTAAATTTAAGTTTCATAAAGCCTTTTCCCAACCCCCAACTATCCCATAAGTTGAGTCATGCAAGTGACCATTTTTCAGTGTAGTAAACCTAGTTACTTTCTTACCGTAGACCTTTCCTAATCATCTGGGGTCTTCTCACCATGTAATATCCCTCAACTCTTTCCCTTTCTCCCATTCGTGAATTTCTTCTCAAGTCTCCATTTTGGGAAGAGGCCCATTCTCCCTTTCTTTCCCAACTGTATTTCTGAATCTCCAGTCTCAACACGCCCCAGAGAGGGTACCTCATTGGAATATAAGCTCCTTGAAGACAGGATTATGTTTTTACTTTTCTTTGTATCTTTAACATGAAGCAGAGTGACTGGCACATAGAAAGCACTTAATAAGTGCCAAATAAGATGACAGAAACTTAGAAGTGTCTGCTTACATGCTCGAGGATAATTAGGGTGAAATCATTTGCCTATTGTCACAAAGCAGTTAAGTGTTATGGCTGGGACTTGAACTCAGGTCTTCTAATTCAGCACCTGGTGCTCATTCTGTTGTGTTTCATGCTCTAGCTAGGCTCCCTTGAGCCTAAAACACCATACGTTCAGAATTATTCTGCTCATTGTACTAATTGTGCAAAAATAACTTCCCATATACAGCTCCTCCCTCCTTCATCCCTTACTGATCTCCAACATCTCTTTTCTACCTGTTTCTAAAAGTAGAATTTTCAGAATCAACTGGTGCAGGAATTTGTTTTGCTTCATTATGCATATTTGTTGCAAGAGTTTGGGGCTTTGTTTTTGTTTTTTCATTTGGGAAAAGGGGCATGGGAAGTGGGAAGTGGGCAGACTAGCAAGGGGCCAGGTATTGAGTTGCCACCCAAAAAAAGAGTCACTTAAACATTTTTCAATGCCTTTTTAAGTGCATAAAACAGAACATAAAGAAAACTAAAAGAAATTATAGACAGACAAGAGAGCTTTGAAAGTTATGTGAATTTATTTTATATTTTAAAAGAAAAACAAACCTGTACATAATAGTCACAGTTTCACTTACAACTCTGTTCCATTGTATATGGAAATGACCATTGTATTTGGTGTTTAGTTCATAATCAAAAAAAAGACAAAAAAACCTAAAAATAAAATATAAATAGATTGTAAACTTATTGAAGAGTAGGACGATCTCACTTTTCTTCTCCCCATTTTCACCAAAAAAGTTAAAGCATCAATGTGCCTACATTTTGTATATATTTATATCTTTGTATATCTAGGGCAGCAAGAAGGCACACTGGATAGAGTTTGAGGTTTGGAATCAAGAAGACATCTTCCTGAGTTCAAATCCAACCACAGATACTAACCATGTGACCCTGGGCAAGTCACGTAACCAATTGCTTCAGTCACCTACTCTGTAAAATGAACTGGAGAAGGAAAGGGTAAACCACCCCACTTCTCTGTCAAGAAAACCCTAAAAGGAGTCACAAAGAGTTGCACACATGGAACAAGAGAAAAATATCTTTGTGTACATGCTGTTTTCCTTTGACAAAATGAAAATCCCTTGATGACAGGAAATATCTAGTTTTAGGAACATTCTTTAGGTATAATGCCTGTCACATAGATGCTTAATAAATATTTACTAATATATTTTTAGTCCCAGAATCTAACACAGTTCCTGTCACATAGTAAGCAATAAATAATTGAGGAATTGGCAACATTGACGGATCAGTGTTATAACAATTATGCACCAGATCATTACCCATCTTTGAGAGCAGTAGTACCAAACTCTCCTCCACCAGGAAGACTCCCCAGTATTATTAGAACAATATTGAAATGTAATTGGAACATATTTACTGGAATAAAAATACAATCCAACACAGATTATGTTAATTTGTGATTTTCAAAGTTAAGCTTAGCTCCATTTCTATTTGAGTCCGGCACCACTCTTTTAGGGCACACAGTCCTCTAACACAGATGGATAAGAATAGGCTAACCAGAGGTCCATTCCAACCCTTGTCCCTTAGTCACTCCACCAATATGAGAAGGAAAATCACTTGTTTCATATGACCAAGTTAAAAGGAGCACACCAAACTCCTAAATGAGATTGTATTAATAAAGCACTTCATGTGGTAGAGGGAACTCAGAGTTTTAGTGGGGGAACTTGGGTTCAAATCCTACCTCTGCCACTTTTATGACCTTAGACTAGTAGCTTAATCTACTGGCCTTACCTCATTTCCAGGATAAAGAGGTTTCTGGGGCATGGTAGAGGAAGTACAGAGTAAAGCTTGGAGAGAAATGAGACATGACTATCTTGGGCACCATCCCTAAAGGAAAATTCTGTGAAGAGCCATCCAGTTAGAGGGAAAGGACATAGGGATAGTATGTACTTATACACAATATACATATTTGTTATTCCATCATGACCCCATTCGAGGTTTTCTTGGCAACAATTCTGGAGTATTTTGCCATTTCCTTCTCCAACTCCTTTTACAGATGAGGAAACTGAGGCAAAGTTAAGTGACTTGCCCAGGGTCACACAGCTAGTAAGTGCCTGGAGCCAGATTTTAACTCAGGAAAATGATTCTTCCTGTCTTCAGGTCCAACATTCTCTCTACTTCAATATCTGGAGGATACTTACAGTGTGTGAATTCCAGGAGCAGAGTGAACTTACAGGATGACGGGATTTCTGGGCCACAGTAGAGAAAGTCCAGAGTGCAGCCTGGAGAGGAATGAAGGGAAAATTTCCCTGGCAAAAAACCTATTCATTTTGCACTGCTCCATGAGTGCATGAAATTTTCCACTCCATAACACTGTTGGGTAGCAACAGTGTTAGATGTGGTATGAGTTAATGATAATCCTAGGGACTCAAGGACCAGATCATCTTACTTAACTCAGCCAGTGCCTTAATGTATAATCTTGGAGAAATCCAAAGCCACTTAGATTCACTTTTTCTCTCATATTCCTTTGAAAATTGGAGAAAATTATACCTTCTGTTGGGTCTAGCAGGTCAGATTGACAGGCAGAACTCGGCTCCATCACTAACTTGTATGAGCTTTAGAAACGTATTCAAATTTGTCCCTGTCTTAGCTCTTTTTGCATAAAATTGACAAAAATTACCATACTTTTTGGGGAAAGGCATGAAAATTCTTGTTAAGCAAATATAAAATGGTACGATTATAGTTGTTGTGATGTGAATAGTTGATGAGTGACTATTTCATGCCTATTCCCTTCATCCCATCCTTTTATTCTCTCTTCTGAAAGAAATATCCTAAAATGCTTTCCATTTAAGTGAATGCACTTTTTAAAATTAAATAATCAGAGTTGTTTATGGTTAGCTACTAGGGTCAAATACTTGCTTCAGCACCTCTAGTGTCCCTAAATATTCTTTAGAAGAGTCCATCAGCCTGTCCTTTACTGTTCTCAATTCAAGTCACCAAGCATTTAAGTTCTTCTAAGGACAAGGCAATGGACTACTCTCAATATCAAAGATGGTATATTAGAGTAGCTAGAGAAGCCTACTTACACTGACTTTTATCTTTCCATTTTTCTTTCAGTTTTAATTTTAGTTCTTCTGCAATCAGTATTCCATGATTCTCAGACACATAGCATTACTAGGAAATTTTATTTTGGGGTAAATTCTTGGAGTTAGGAATATTGAATTTGAATCCTGCTTCATATGACCCTGAGCAAGTCACAGTCTCTCTGAGCTTCTGTTTTTTCACCTAGAAAAAAGGGAGTTGAGCCAGTGGCCTCTAAATCCACTCCCAGTTCTAGGTTCTTGATTCTATGATCTTATGAAGACTTTCTGGCTTTATAGGACCTTCTAGAATAAATATGTCAAACTCAAATAGAAGACCTCCATGAAATGACAAAGAATGAAACCAGCAGAGCTAAGAGAATATTATATACAGCAAGAGAACTACTGTTTGAAGAATTACTTGTGTATATCCACCTCCAGAGAAAGAAATGATAAATTGAAAAATAAGTAAGACATAGTTTTGTATATACATATATCTTTTCATCAAGTGATGTTTTCTCTAATAGGTGGAGGGGGAGAGATACCTGGGAATTTTAATATAACAAATAAATAAATAATTTTAAATTTTGTAAAAGAAAAAGAATGGGGGCCACTAATCCATACATCAGTACATTGACTTTTAAAAGCACATATTAGTATCAATGTCTTTTTTCCTAAATATTTACCAATTACATTTTAATCTGGTTCAGGCAGTACTCCCCTGTTTGCGGGTCATTGTGTGTTTGACATCTCTGTTCTAGAACATGTATTTGGCCACTATATCTTAAAAGAATCCAGTCTGACTTTCATAACACCATGAGGCATCAAAGAGAAACAGGAAATAAAGTCAACGATCACTGAAAGTTACTCTTTAAATAGTATCTGGACTGATGTAGTGTCTTACAATAAGTTAAGTTGTAGTGTGCCAAGTAGAGTTCAACAACCTCTGACCCTGAGGGCAGTGATGCAGTAGACATTTAATAAGTCTTTATCTACTGATCACGCGGGACCTGATAAGCATTTATTGGAGTCATTCCACCATTCCCATCATGTACTTATTTATCTTTTCTCCTTCCATCCCCTTTTTGAAGTTGCATCTGGCTCCTTTCCTTCCCTTCCTTCTTATCTACTTCCATCTTAGTTTTACCAATGATACACAGGGTCTTCAATAAATCATTTCACTATAATGGTGGTACTCAAGATCAAGAACCTTCTGACCCTAACACTATCTCTTTCCAAGCAAAATACCAAGTTGACACATAACTCTATGTTGTTGTGCTGGCAGTTATTATTCAGTTGTTTTTCAGTTGTGTCCAATTCTTCATGATGCCATTTGAGGTTTCCTTGGCAAAGATACTGGAGTGATTGGCCATTTCCTTCATCAGCTTATTTTACAGATGAGGAAACTGAGTCAAACATTGCTAAGTGACTTGCCCAGAGTCATGCAGCTAGGAAGTATGACTGAGACAAGATTTTTAACTCAGGAAGATGAGTCTTCCTGAATCCAAGCTTAGCACTCTAGCCTCTGTCCCACCTCACTGCCTATATAACTCTATAGGAAGCATTAAAGGCTTTCATCTTTTCTATCAATCTAGATTTCAGCACATTTTTGTAATTCCTTCTCCTAAGTCTTCATCATCCCAATTGTCTGAGAACACATGTGGCCCACCAGAAGTGGCAGAGGTCCTATAGATATTAGTAAAATGTCACCTGTTTGCCTCTTTGATTGAAGAAGGGGAAAAAAATTAAAGCTTATATACTCCTTAAGTGTTGCAACTTAATAAATGAAGACTTTTTTCAGGCACATCAATAATAAAAGGTCTTCTACTGAAAGCTGGAGAGTAGAGAAAACCATTCATGGCTCCAGAAATCACTATAATTGCTTGGAAAAATATTGGTTTAAACACATTTAGCTGGGAAGTTCCCAAAATGCTCATCACTCCTTATTCCTGCCTCTCCCTAGGCCATCCAAGGGTCACCCTGTAAATCTTAAAAACGGTTTGTGTGATAGCAGTTTTAGGAAGAGAACTTGAAAGTTCATGACTAGAAGATGGCAGAAGAGCACGCATCATTTCCAAAAGCGTTTAGCGGCGACTGAGTCAAAGGTCCTTCAGCTGGAAGCTCCCTAGAACAGGTTGTTTTCTGAGACTGGCCCTGGCCCTCTAAACCTGTAATATGTTCCTGACACACCACAGTCATGGCAGCCGAACAGTCTTTCATAAGCCTGATAAAGCTGAAATCCCCCACCCCCAGCCCCCGCCGCCCGCGTTTACTTGCTGAGATATTTACCTAAGTCTAGTATGTCCTTGAAAGTAAAGAGCCCAAAAGGCGAGCCTGGCAGCCCCCTCTCATTGCGAGGCTTGTGCTGCCTTACTTTGGATGCCTTAAAAGGCTTCCAGAGCAGAGGTGCTGCCGTTCTTATCTCCTGTGGATGGTCGTTTCTTTGGTGATCCTGTATTTATAGCTCCCTCTGGCAAGGGAAGACCTGTCTAATTACTGAAGACATAGTTAGGGGTAATCCAATAAAGCAGTAAAACCCTGCACTGGCTTCTGTCCGCTCGTTTCAGGCGAGGGAGCCCAAGGAGCCGCCACTGAGTCGAAGCTAAGGTAAGGACAAAAGGACTTGATCCACAGTCATCTTCCTTCCCCCTCCCTTCTCCCCTGCTCCTGGGGTGCTATTAAGATAACAAAGACTGAGTGTCAAAGCGTTTCTGTTTAAGGAGCTTTAAGAACTGTTAGCTTTCCCTCCAACTATTTCTGCCTCCCCAATTGCTCTTCTTCTTAATGCCAGTCTGGGGCTGCCATCCAGGCGCTAAACCGCAGCGTTAGCCCTGACAGTCCCTCTGCAGATTGTTCGGAAAGACTAGAGCATTTTTCCTCCAATGGGAACTGTCCTTCTTCCATCTGAATAGAAAATCGCGCAGAAAAGACCTCGATTTTCTTTCTCCTCGTTTCACTGAATATTTGGAAACCGGAAAATTCCAAAAGAATAAACAACCCCCCAAAATAGGGATGAACACCTCCACATTGCATTTTAGGCTCTGCTCCCTGACTGCATTTCCTGATGGCCGGCGGGTGCCTCTGGGTGAAAGGCAAATCACTGATGAGACACTGGGAAAGTATGTTTAAACAAAATGACTTGTTATGGCTTAAGGTATGAAAGCACAAATAACTGTTGTGAGTGTCCAGAAAGGATTTGCAGCCGTGCCTTTGTAGTAGACTCTGGTCTGATGTGCCTAGGATGGAGCTACGCGGGGCTCTAGCCTGCCCAACTGCTTGGCACTCCAAATTGGTTGCTTAGTTACCTCTCCTCCCGCGCCATGCTAGTGTTATTTCTTACCTCAAGACTATAGAAGAAAACCATTTGTGGCGCCCTTTCGAAGGCTAGCATTGGTTGGCCAGGTCTAACCCCTGCTTTGAAAGCTAGTCATATTTCATGAGGTTTTAACTTCCTGTAGTTACATTTCAGAAATGTTGGGAGAAAGGGGGAAGGGGGACAAATCCCTCTAATAAGTATCTGCTCAATAATGAGGCTCCTGGGGTCAGAGAAGATATTTGATAAACAATAGTTTACGGCAAAGAGTTGTTCAACGGTTTCCGTCCTAACTCTTTGTGACCCTATTTGGGATTTTCTTGGCAGGAAACTGAAATGGTTTGCTATTTCCTTCTCCAGCTCATTTTCTAGATAAGGAACCTGAAGCAAATAGTGACTTGCCAAGGGTCACACAGCTAATGAGTGTCTGAGGCCATATTTGAACTCATAGAAATGGGTCTCCTGATGCCAGCGTTGGCACTCTACACTGCCCCACCTAGCTAGCCCCAAAGAGAATTTAGTACAAACAAAATGTATTTTTAAATATATATATATATATATATATATAAATATATAAAATATTGGGTGTTTCAAAAAATCTCAGTACAGTTTTCGGTCCATTAAAGCTTAAAATTCACTAAAGCTTTTGGGACACTATATAATAAATATAATTTATAGCACACACATATATTGAATTATTATTCATTATGATAAGAAATGCTTTGTAGAGACACATAAGCATTATAATGCATATGTATATGGCTAGACTAGACCACATGTATTTAGTTATAAGTTATAAGCATATTCGTGACATAAATCTAGCCTATATACATCTGAATTTTATAAAATAAACATAAAAAGTTAAATTGTTTTCAGTGTAATTTTATAAGTCCCTGAACTTGTCAATATGCCTCATTATCAATGTGGCCCACTCACGTCATTCCATCCTGCACAATTATGTCCAGAAGTTTCTGTCAGTCTTACAGAGAGGATAGACCAAACCTAGGGAAGGCTTTTCTTTGGTTTTCTTAGTGACTACAGTGACTATAGGGACAGCAGGTCTAGAGATGGGAGGTTCTAAGTTCAAATCTGACTTCAAATACTTCCTACCTGTGTGACCCTGGACAAGTCACTTAACCCCCATTGCCTAGCCCTCACTGCTCTTCCATCTTGGAACCAATACACAGTATTGACTCAAATAGGGAAGACAAGGGTTACTAAAAGAAAAAAAAATATTTTTTAAGAGTTAATGACTACCATCACAATCTCCATCAGTTGTGCCTCATTCTTACAAGGTGATACAATGGGTAAGAGCACTAGACTGAAAATCCTTGAAGATTTGAGTTTATCTCCCACCTCAGACACTTTCCAGCTTCCTTAGAAAATAACTTCACCTCTCAGCCTCAGTTTCCTCATTATAAAATGAAGATAATAATAGTATCTACTTCACAGGATTATTATGGGGAGCAACTGAAAATATATCTGTAACAGCACTTTCAAACATGAAAGGACTATATAAATACTGGATATTGTTATTATTATTATTACTAAATGGCCCAGCCACGCAGTTTTCCTGTCCTACATATTATTAGTGATGCCGTTTATACTACTAGAGTTCAGTTAATGCTTGAAATATACTGAACTGGCCATTTACAGTGACTATTTTTCCCCATTGTTCTTTTGTTCACTTTCAATTTTAATTCTTCTGAGGTCAGAGCATTCTATGATGTTCAGAGATGTAGCATTCCGGGGAGGTTTTTGTTTTTTGTTTTTTGTTTTTGGAGGGGGAGGTTGTCCAGGTAGGTGATGTAGGGAACTCCCAACATGGGAATTCCATTGACCATCTTTTTCTCTACTGTACTTGTCAGTCATACAATCTAGCCTATGAATTAAGGAGCAATTATTTTGAGGTGTTTTCCGGAACAAAAAAAAACATCCTTCTGAGGTAGACCAAGTTGCAGACTAAAAAGATTGGGCCCAGAAGCCCAGGCAGCAAGTTCACATTTAGTTGAATTAGAGAACAGTGCCCTTAAGCACAGAGGAACTAAATCTGCATGTCTATGAGATCAATTGTTTTGATAGCATCAAACAGTCACAAGGAGTCAAAAATAATGCAATCATTTATTAAAGGCATGCTATGTGCCAGGCGATCCAGTGGATAGAGCACCAGACCTGGAGTCAGGAAGCCCTGAGTTCAAATTTGGATTTAGATGCTTCTTAACTGCGTGACTTTGGACAAGTTACAACCCTATTTGCCTCAGTTTCTTCATCTATAAAATGAACTGGAAAAAGACACGGTAAACCACTCCAGTATCTTTACAAAGAAAACCCAAAAGGGTCACAAAGAGTCAGATACAACTGGAACCATTGAACAACAACCACAAAATATTCCAGGTACTCTGCTAGGCAATAAATACAAATATAAAATGCAGACAACTATTGTGCAACTTGCTGTCTTAAAGAAAAGTGAAATGAATCATCCATGTTCACAGAATTAATATAATCAGAAGCAAATTTGAATTCAAATCTTCTTGATTTGAAGACTGGCCCTCTAGCCACTGCAGTGCTAATAAAAAGAAGTATTTTTGCAACAGTGAACAGTTTGGAAGCATTGGCAGGCTGATTCTCCTTTTTCCAATTCTAAGTCCAAGTTTTCTCCCATCGGTGTTGACTGAAAAAGATATGAGAGATAGATAGGCAGACAAACAGATGGGCATATGGACAGACAAACAGACAGAGAAAAGAGAGCAAGAAAGAAAGAGAGAAAGAGAGAGAAAGATGATAGATGGATGGGTCAATACATAGATAGATACATAATTGGTGGCATATACATATATATATATATATACATATAAAACCTGTACAAGTATTTTCATATATATGTATATATTTAAGTACATGAATACATGAACATATAAATATATGCATATGTGTTTGTATATATGTATACATGTACATGTATGAATTTTTGGGCTGCCAGTTCAACTAGATGTCATAGTACTTTTTATTAATTACATATTTTTAATTTTAATTCTTTACAAAATGTTATGTAGTATATTATAACTCTCAGTTCAAAAGAATATTAAATTAACCAGAACCAAACCAGTCTGAATAAAAAAGAGTTCACTAATCCTAATGTACAATCTCAAATTCAAATCCAAGGTAGTTCATTCATAGCAATAATATTAATCTAGCACTTCCAGGTTTTCAAAATATATATTGTGTTATTTGACTCTGATTTAATGCACACCAAAAAAATGGTGCGGAGGATACTTTGAAGCTACTTCTACCTTTGCAAAATTATCATTTAAAAAGGGGAATTTTTAGTTTAGCAATTTCTAGATTAATCTATGTCACCAAGAATTTAATGTTTTAAACATCCTTACCTTCTGTTTTAGAATCAATATTATGGATTGGTTCTAAGGCAGAAGAGTGATAAGGGCTACAGGATGGGGGTTAAGTGACTTGCCCAGAGTCAGACAGCTGGAAAGTGTCTGAGATCAGATTTGAACCAAGGATTTCCCATCACTAGGTCTGGCTCTCTATCCACTGAGCCACCTAGCTGCCACCCAAGCACCTAATTTGATTTTGTTTTCCACCCAGGTTAATTTGTCTTCCTGTAATTGTACACTCAAAGGTCCTTAAATCATGCTTGGAAAATTGAATGCAACAATAACATGCACTTAAGAATCTGGTATTTAACAGATGTATTTCATAAATGTCATGCTATTTTTGAATGCTATCTTATAAAAACAAATTTATTTTAACACAAGGAGAATTTTTAGAACCTCAGGCTGTTAATTTCCATTAAACTAAAAAGATCATTTTTAGGTTTGGAGAGCAGAGATATAAAAAGGGCAAAAGTTCCTTTTTGTTCATTTTCAAAGCAATCTTTTCTTCTGAATAATTGTGGCTGAATGGTCAAATGAAACCAGAACAAGTCAATGTCATTTTCAAAATATTCAAATAATTCATAGAAGCTATGGTTTGTATATCTAATGTACTTGCACATATTTCAGGAAACATCAATAGTAGAAGAAAAGGAGAGCTAAAATGCACGTTGAGGAAATAATCAAGGGAAAAACACAAGAATTCATTTTGGTTTTACAAGCATTTTACATTTCTGTAGCGGACTGTGACATCTAATCAGGACAAGGAAGTTGGTAATATCTGAACTAGCTGTGGGAAGCCATTTGTTTTCACAGAAGAATTGTAACTGTGTAATGCTTTCTGCCTGGGCGCCATCCTGGGCTGATAGAACTAGAACAATTTCAATAATGTCAATCTGTGGTTTAGTAGGAATACAAAATGACGAAGGAGAGGATGTTGATTAGTCTGCTTCTTCCAAGAGACCAGCTGCATGTTTCTCAGATCCTGGTTCTGGAAGAAATGTTGAGTATCAGTATTATAGCCTTTAGTTCTGAGTCTACCAAAGAAGTTGAAAAATCATGACTCATTATTTTAAAGTGCAAAATGTATTGTTATAAAATTCACTCTGCTTGCTTTTTCCAGTTCTCATGAATTCAATCATGCTTCTTTTCAAGAACTCATCAAATAGAAACAGTATCTTTTTTTTCAATTGTTTTCCAGTTTTGACTCCAATTGGGGTCCCTTGGCAAAGACATTGGAGTGGTTTGCCATTTCCTTCTCCAGCTCATTTTACAGATGAGGTAACTGAGATAAACAGGGTCCAGAGTTAAGTGACTTGCCCAGACTCCAACAGCTAGTACGTGTCCGAGAACAGATTTGAATTGAAGAAGATGTCTTCTTGACTCTAAATCGGGTACTCTACTCATTGCACCACCTAATTGCCCCGTACTTTATTTTACTTATCTTGAAAAAATTCTCAGCTTTTAAGCAATCCTATTAGCTCAGAGAAAACCATCTTTGTTGTTCATTAATTCAATTTAATTCAGACATTTATGGAGCACCTGCTATTTGCAATTTTTCTATGCTAAGTACTAGGGGGAAAGAAGAAAAAGGTTTTACACCCTAATAAATAAGGAGTTAGACATGCCCACAAATAACTATAAGTTAGAACATAAGCATCATGCCTGTAAAGTTTGTTTTGTTTTGTTTTTTACCTAAATGACATTTGGGCTATGCTACAATTTTCCCTATTAAGATTCCTCAAATTAGAACTGGTCTTTCATTCTAACCTATTAATTTGGAGTTGAACTCTAATATCTTGCCTATCATCTCTGCTTCCTTTCATTTGTTAATTAGGCCACTGATTTAAAAAAAAATATTCAACATTACTGAGCCAAGGAATGACCCCTGGGATACTTTTTTCTATAGATATCCCTCCAGTTTGACATAGAATCTATTATTTGTGCATAATACTAGTTCTAAATTCACTATCGACATGGTCTAATCTATCATACAGCTTTTCATTTCATCCGTAATAATAACTAGAGGGATTTTGTCAAAGATTTTGCTATAGTTTGGTTAATCTATGTCTACTGCATTCCCCCATCTTGCAGGAGGCAACCCTGTCAAAAAAAGGAAATTAGATGAGGCTGACAAAACTTTGTTTTGCTTAAGCCGGGTGAAATGAAATTTTTAAAAGTCTATTAGTGACAACCACTTCTCTAAGTGCTCTAAGAATGCCAAAAATCAAAGCTCACCAGGCTATGTGCCTGCTCTATCTTCTTCTCTTTCATAAAAACTGTCAGCATTTATTCACCTGTTCCTGTCATGTAGTATCTCTCCAAGTCTCTAGTATTTTCCAGAAACCTGAGAGCAATTCAGTTAGCATATCTGCCAGAATTTCAGTGCTCTCAGATATGGTTCAGCCAGTCCAAGTAGCTTGAGCTAGACATGGGGTGCTCTTACCAAGCAGTCTGTTTTTTAAAGTAACTACTCTGTGCCAGAGAGTGTGCGAGGCACTGGGACTAATCAAAACAATCCCTGCTCTCAAGAAGCGTACACTCTTCAGCTATGAGAAACCTTTGGACAAAACTGATGGAAATACAATGGTATATGTTTTCTCAGCTACACATGCACATTCACAAAAACTGACCATGTACGAAAACACCGAAATAACCTAAATCATACTATTTACTGGCTCTGGGAAGGAGGAGGAAAGGAAGGAGGGAGGAAGGGAGGGAGAAAATCTGAATCCTAAAATATCAGAAAACAATGGTGGAAATGGTTTCTATGTATAAGGAAAAAGAGAGAATTTTTTTTTAATTTGACCATGTATTAGGGAATGAAAACATGACCAAAAAAAAAGTAGAAGGAAAAAAAGATCCTGATGGTAGAGATACCATGTATATAGATATATGCAACTAAACAAATATAATTCTACAAATTGAGTACAAGATAACCTTGGAAATGAAAGTACTAACAACTGAGAACCCAGGAAGGCTTCACTCACCTAGGAGATGGCCCTTATCATCTCTTCATTTATCTTGGGTGGTAATTGGTTTTGTTTTCACTTTTTTGTTTGCTTCTAAACACTGGGTCTCCCTATCTCACCCGTGCTAGAAGTACAGAGGCTACTCATGGATCTGATCTGACTCCTCGTCTACACAGAAACTTTGACTTGCTCTGTTTTTAACCTAAGCCAGTTCACTCTTCCATCAACAGCTTGGTGGTCCATAGCTCCTAAAGGGTTGTCATACTGATGCTAGACTTAGATCGGATGCCAATAGGCTTAGCCCACTGCAGCTTAAAAGTCACAAGTTCAAGCAGTCCACCAGCCCCAGCACTTCTCAAAGTTGGATATACAAGTTGGTCACCAGACTTGCCTTGGGAAGCAATTTTTAGCCATGTTTGTTTTATCCTTTTGAATGTGAAGATAATTTCCCTTGACATGAAAAAGAAACCAAAAGCAAAATCAAAATTTACTAGCTCTACAGAATTTTTCTTCTTTGTCCTTATCATCAGACTCCTTCTTTGATCATTCTTTTGCCTCTAGCGATTAATAAGTTGCTTTTCTTTTTGCTTCATTTTGATTAATCACCTAGCCATTTGGAGTTTCAGCACCTTTACTGCTGCTCCTAAAGGGGCATTCTAATTCTTTGTTTATCTTCCATTTCTTGCACTCATTTTCATATTCTATAAATGTCTTAAATTAAGTTGGTTAATGAGTTTCCTCTTCATTCAAATTGGTCTTTTCCCCCTTCTTCTTCCTTATAAGAACATCTTATTCCCTCATAAGATCATAAGACATCTTCCCCTCTTCTCCCTCATAAAACAACCTTTGTATATAGCATATCTGTGACTACTGTGCATAGCAGCTAATACGTAAATTTTTGATGGTTCTAATATATACACAATATTATACTTTGTTATACCACTTATATATTAAAACCTATGTACGATATATAATGAATATACAAGATATGTCTTCTTAAGAGGAAGTGTAGTATTGTGCAATTGCTTCCAACTTTTAGGTCTCAGGAGCCCTTTACACTTTTAAAAATTATTGAGGATGCCCAAAGATCTTTTGTGTATTTATGTTTTATTTCTTGACATTTACCATATTTAGAAATGAAGACATCTTAGTCTTATTATGAAAATAATTTTTACCTTACAAAAGCCCTGAGAGAGTTCTCAGGGACCCCATTGGTTCCTGATCCACACTTCAATACACTGGAATAATGGATAAAAGCAGTAAGATATGAATTCAAGTCCTGTCTCTCACTAAGATTAGCTGTGTGATTCTAGGCAAGTCACTTCTCAATGTCACAGCTACTCTTTAAAACTATAAATTACAGATCAATTTTCATGGGTGGAAAAAGTTTCTAAGATTCATTTTCATAGTTTCCAGCAAAAGAAAAGAAAAAGCCCTTAGGATGTCTCTCTTCTGACCTAGGAGATTTCACTCTCATTGCTAAACTTTTTATTAATTTAAAAACTATTCAACATGAATCTTTTACATTTCCATTGGGAGGATCTCTCCTATGCATTGAACCTTTTTAAAACCAGCACTTAGCACAATTTTTGGCACATTGTAGGTATTTAATAAATGTTTATTGATTGACTTTATTCACTTACCAGAAACTGTGAAACAATTCTTCAGTTAGATCCAATTTGGAGAAAGGAAAAACCAGCTCAGAGAATTATTTTCTTGATTCAAAATCCCAAATGCAATTACATAATACTGTAGACAAACAACAACCTAATTTTATCCCTTTCTTTGTTAAACTTAGGGACAAAAATATAATTAAATATTTCACATTAATTGTGTTCTATGTATAAATTAAAAAATAATATGAATATATAAATAATATGCATATTGTATATAAACACAGAAAAAATAAAAAAGCTAAAGAATTATTCGGAAGTTTCAAAAAACAAACTGATATAAAAATCAAACTATTTAGCATAATTTATCTAGGCTGATAGGAGCATTCATTTAAAGATGATAAAAATGTTAGAGGCTATCCAATATAATCCTCTCATCCCACAGCGGAAGAAATCGACATAGAGAAACAATATGACTTACTCAAGGTCACACAATTTGTATGTGGCAGAGTAAAGATTTGAATCTAAATCCTTTGACTCCAGGTCTAGTATACTTTCTATTATACTACATTGCCTCTGCCGCCCCCCCCCCCCCAATCCCAATATTGTCTTTTTTCTAAGTTTTCATGAAACTTTCTCCTAGTTCAATTGGATTCAAATAAATATTTTTAAGTGCCTATTATGTGCCAGGCACTGTGCTAAGCGCTGGCTGCTGTTGTTGTTCAGTCATTTTTTCAGTCCTGTCAAACTCTTTATGACCCTATTGGGGATTTTTGTGGCAAAGATATTGGAGTGGTTTGCCATTTCCTTTTTCAACTCATTTTCCAGATTAGGAACTGAGGCAAAAAGAGATAAGTAACTTACCCAGGGTCACATGGCTATATGTCTGAAGATGAATTTGAACTCAGGAAGATGAGCCTGCCTAACTCTGAACCCAGTGTTCTATCCACTAGGCAACCTAGCTGGCCAAGTGGTGGATTCAAAATTTTAACTTAAGGAGCTTACACTCTAATGGGGATGACAACATAAAAAAGGAAGCTGGAAAAGGATAGGAGATGCCAAGGAAGACCCTACTTGGGGCATCTTGTTCCATGGAGTTAAAACCGAGGAGAGCTGCATATGGGAAATGGAAGCTGGAAGTTGGATATCTGCCTGCTATAAAGGAAAGCACTGGGAAGGGTTTAATATTCCACCCACCAGCCTTCCAGTCAGAAGGCTCCTCCTCCTACCTGTCTGACCACTTCTTCTCTGTAGCTGATTCCCAAGTCTATATATCCTGATATAATCTCTAGTCTTGAGCTCTAGTCCCACATCTCCAAATGCCTTCTGAACATCTCAAATAAGATGTCCCTTAGAAATCTCGAACTCAACCTGTCCAAAACAGAACTCGTCTTTTTCTCCAAAACTCTTTCCCCCAATTTTCTTCTTCCTACTAAGGAAAAGGAAACAATCAGCCTTTCATTCAGGGTCAAAACTCTTAGTGTCTTCCTTGTCTCCTCATTCCCACTTTTTTCACATAGCTAATTCTGTTTCCAATTAAATCACTTTTATCTTTACAATATCTCTCAAGCACGTCCCCTTATTTCTAATCACAGTCATTACTCTTGCCCAGACTTTCATCACCTCTTACTAAGACTATTGCAATTACTTCTAAAGTGGTCTCTCCTTTAGGTCTCTCCCCAAATAATTTTCTTAAAGTGCAAACTGACAATGTTGCTCCCTTCAGTATGAATGTTAGTTACCCATTCAATAGACTCCATTGGCTCCCTAATATCGTTTGGGTGATCTCTAAAGTTCTATGGCATTGATAGCCCTCAGCTTGGACCCTTCCTACTTTTCCAGTCATGGTATATTTAACTTTCCTCCATACAGACTGTCTGGGGCCCTCTCCAGTCTTCCTGACTTCTGTCTTGTCACTAGAGCTGAATGACGAGAAAAGAGGGTGAGGCTGATGACTTTGAGTGATTGCTTCACTTAAATGCAATTCACGCACAAGTCAAGACATCAGCCCATGATGTCATTGGTCCTCTTTGAAAAGAAGGACAGACAACAACAACATACTGGCTGTCTTGATGTTCTTCCCATATGTCATTTTATTTCTTGACTTGGAACATCTTCTCTGACTCTCTCCCATGCCTGGAATGCTCTTCCTTCCTTGTCTCTCCCCTGGTTTCTACCAGGATTCAGCTCAAACTCTGCCTTCTCTGGAGGCCTTCCCCAGTAGTCTCCCTCCTCTCATCTTACCTTCCATTTACCCTGTATGTATATTTTATCTATGTAATTCTTTCCCTGTTGAATCCCTCATGAGAATGTGAGCTCCTTGAGGGAAGAGATAGTTTTTGCCATTGTATTCTCAGCACTCAGCACAGTGCCTAGCTTCTAGTAACTACTGAGTAATGCTTACTGGAGCATGAATGGAGAAAATGGCCCCAGAACTACCCAGCGGAGAAACGGTTACACTAGAATAAATGGAGTTTTTGAATATTGGCCTTAGTTAAAGAATCACCATCTTTTTCCAATTTATGGTTAATAAACTGCTTGAGAGGGCTTTTTATTTTTGGCCAAAGCTCTTTATGCTAATGGTTGGTGGTTATGTTGGCATTTCATAGGAAGCAATAAGTACCATATATGAAAGCAGAAATAGCTTGAAGTGAAGAGCTAGAGATCAGAATGGAGAGTCTGCTAGTGATACTTTGGAAGAACTAAAATGCCTCCCAGTTCTTTTCAAATCCTTTATCCTGGAGACATAGACCTTGGCCCAAGGAACTAGTCTATCACCTCAACTTATTTAATAATCTTATTTTTTAAGGATAATTAAATAGAGCAAGTCAAATGTTAATCCAAAGGTTTAATATGAAAAGGACAGACATCATGGGGAGAAAGGGAAGGAGAAAGGAAACTAATCTTTATTAAGCACCTACTATGTGCCAGGCACTGGGCTAATGCTTTAAAATTATTGTATTTTATCCTCACAACAACCCTGTGAAATCAGTGCTATTATTTCCCCAATTTTGTAGTTGAGAAAAGGGAGGCAGTACAAGATCACACAAGTCTGCTGCTTGACTTGAATTCAGGTCTCTCTGATTCCAGACTTTATCAACTGTACGACCTTATCAGCTCAGAGTTTTTAGCATGTACTTAGCTGTTGAATTATCATTTTGAACCTCATTATAATAGCACATATATCATGATTACAAGTATAAGTTAAATTTCAAGGGAAAATAGGGCCTAATTTGGTAGACCTTAGAGCTGAGCTGTCCTTAAAGTCAGAAAGACCTGGATTTGAGTTTTTCCTCTTACATATCTGTGTGACCCTGAGCAAATCTCTTCAACTGTTGGTGTCCTCAGGCTGCTCTCTGACCACAAGTTTCAAAGTAGGTGCCAGGCTGTACTGCTAGTTAGTCACTCGGTTCTCCCTTCATTAACATTACCACAGGTCTGATGAAAATCAAATTTATCAAAATATCACTGTTAAATTAATAGTTATGTATCTTTAAATGTTCATATTTTTGGTCCAAACTTTACAAAACAAAATAAAATGAGCATTCCCATACACAAAGAAAAAGAAGATTCTACAGAAATGAAATCACAAACCTCTTATAGGTTTAGCTTATTTTCCTTCATATCTACACAATAAGTCCCATCCACAAATGTCCCAGCCCTTCAGCAACCAACCGACATAATAGAAAGTATTGCCCCATAGATCAATATTTTGACACAAATTAAATCTATTGTTGTTTTCGCCTTTCAGTTAATTCTTTGGAGGTAACATTGACAATGTATTCTTCCAGTATTAATTCTGTAGCTATACATAATGTTCTTTTGTTTCTACTCATTTCATTGTTCCTTATCTTGTATAGTTCTTTCAAAGTATTTTTAAAAATTAATCTGTTCATCACTTCTTATGGCACAGTGGTTTTCCATCATAATCATATACCACACCTTGTTGATCCATTCCCCAATTGATGGGCATCCCCTTGACATCCAGTTCTTTGCCACCCCAAAGAGAGCTGCTATAAGTATTTTGGAACATATGAGTTCTTTTCCTTTTCCCCTGATCTCCTTGGGAAACTGACCCAGCAAAGGTATTTCTAGTTATAAAAGTATACACAATTTTATGACTCTCTGGGTTTAATTTTAAATTACTCCCCAAAATGGTTGGATCAATTCACAGTTTCACCAATAGTGGATTAGTATCTCCTAGAGCTATATAGTCTTTTTTTAAAAAAAGGAATAATTAAAAGATTGATGATGTATAGAATTATATACATATATGTGCATACTTATGCATATACATATGCACATAAACATACTTAAAATAAGGTTTCTAAATATAATAAATAAAATATTTCATTAAATTAACTTATTAATGTACATATTGTATTATGTATTATAAAGTATAAGTATATCATAAAATTAATCAATTAATTAATAAAAATTTAATTAAATTGTAAAAAGTAAATAATAAACTTAAGTAAAATAAAATATTTAAGATTCAAAAGAAATAAATTATGTTGTAATACAATTATCAATGTATATTTAAGTCAATGGGGAGTAGCATAGGGGACAGAGCATCAGAACTGGAATTGGAAGGATTCAAATCTGGCCTCAGACACACCCTATATGGGTGATCCTGGGCAAGTCATTTAACCCTCATTGCCTAGTCCTTACCACTCTTCTGCCTTAGAACCAATACATAGTACTGATTCTAAGATGGAAGGTAAGAGTTTAAAAAAAATTAAGGGATCCCAGGTTAATAATTTCTAATTTTTAAAAACGGGATTCTGAGAAGGGGTTCAATGACTTTGTTAGATTGCCAAAAGGTCCATAACACCAAAAAGATTAAGAACCCCTGTTTTAGGAGGCAGCGAGGTAACTCAGCAGATTGTTGCCAGGCAGAGATCCTAGGTTTAGATTTAACCTCAGATACCTCCTAGCTGTGTGACCTTGGGCAAGTCACTTAACCCCCATTGCCTAACCCTTTCTGCTCCCCTGTCTTGAAATCAATATTGATTCCATGAAGTAAGGTAAGGGCTTAAACAAATGGAAAAAACCTCTGTTTTCAAATTTGCCCAAAATGAGGACTACCTCTTTCTGTGGTTTAGAAAAGTACACCAGGGAGTATAAAGACGGATGGCACAAGGAATTTTTAGACAGTGGAAAGAAAATTGTAAAAAATATTACTTCAACTCTTCCCCCTCCCCCATTGTCACATTCCCCCTTACTTTTCTTGCTCTTGTTTTATTTTCTTTTCTCTACAACCTCAACCCAGTGTATGATTGTGTGTGTGTGTGTGTGTGTGTGTGTGTGTCCTGTGGTGTGCATAGTTCTTTATCTTCATATTCAACACAAGATCAGGTAAAAATAACTTGAGAAGGGGACATTTGGTAAGTTTGAAGGGTTTCTATGAAGAAATGCAGGGCAGGAAGTCCAAGACCTCTGAAACGCCACAGACCTATCAGCCAGACTCTTCCCATGATTTGGAAAAAGGGAAATGATGTGGGGATGGGGGAAATAGAGAAGGGTAAGTGCTTTCCCCAACATCAAAGGCTGCTTATCATTATGGCTAGAGGAAAGGAAAGAGAGGTGAAGCTTAGAGGAGATCAGAAAGGAGTAGACCCAGGCAGGATGTCTGGGAGAGAAGATAAAGCAAGCTATAAAAGAATTTTAAATAATGTACATGATGGCTCCATTTTTTAATCATATGTTTTTCATTCAATTGGGGGTACGTTTGGATTGTTATGGAGTTCGGTCTCTTGCTGAAGATAAATTATGATGTAATTAATTGGAAATTTCATGTGATTCAGTTGTTTTCAGTTATGTCTAACTCTTCATGACCCCATTTGGGATTTTCTTGGCTGGAAAGGTTTATCATTTCCTTCTCAAGCTACTTTTACAGATGAGGAAACTGAGGCTAACAAAGTTAAGTACCCCTGTCCAAGGTCACACAGATCACACAACTAATAAGTGTTGGCAGATTTGAACTTTTTTAAGGTGAGATTATTTTTTTAATAATTATTTATTTAATTAACTAACTGATTTAGAATATTTTTCCATGATTACATGATTCATGTTCTTTCCTTCCCCCACCTTTAAGGTGGGATTATTAAAGAGAAATTGAGAAGAAAGGACTTAATGCTGAGCCTAGATTTTTCCAGCAAAGTTTATTAATTATATGGCAGCTATAGTATTAGCCAAGGAGTCAGGAAGACCAGAGTTCAAATATTGCCTTAGACACATATTAGCTGGGTAACTGTAAGCAAGTCACTTAGTCACTCAGACTCAATTTCCTCATTTGTAAAATAATGATTAAAATAGCATCTAACTCATAAGGTTGTTGTGAAGATCAAATGCTTTGTGAACTTTCAAGAGCCATAGAAAGTTTATCTATTATTATTATTAGCAGCAACATCATTGTCACCTCTTGGTTCTATAGCAGAGTATTTTTATAGATGTATGGAGTATTTTGCAAACTTCAACTTTTATACCAGTTCTACGATCACTCTTCTGAAACAAAATTTAAAGAAAGTTTGCTATCTTAGAGGGAAATAAATGTAGTTTTAGCCTACAGAATTTGCCCCAGACGTAGACACAAACATCAATATCATTCCCATTATAGAAAGTTTTATGGATTTTTTTCAATGACTAAGAGCTTAAAAGGAGCAGTATTGTCTAGGTAGTTGCTAAAAATACTGGTTTACAAGTTAAAATCTGTGCCTGACATTGTTAAGCGATTTTTCATTGAAATTCAAGAAACTTCCTTGCTTTGTACCTCAGTTTCCCTTCCTAAAAAACAAACAACATTACAATTGTTAAGTGGTGCTGTAATGCTTCATATACAATAATAACTGAAATTTGGAAAAGCCTATGCAAATTAAAATTTGATTTTTGTAAATTTTTCTTCCACTTGACACTCATAATCTGTTGAGGGAGACATTCTTGTTTTAAGGCCAAACCATGTGGGGAATGTTTGGTAAAGAAACTCCCTCTGCCAATACAGATTAGCAGCTTTTCTGCAACTTACCATCTAAGAGAGTTGTCTGTTGCCCTGAATGACCAGAATTGGTCAGAGAGGGCATTTGAACCCAAGTCTTCCTGAATCTCGGAAGTTCTCAATTCATGTAAATATGCTATTTCATGGAATAAATATTACAGGAATTATTATTCCTTTCCTCTGGGATGTTTTCATCTTTAGGTTTTCATGTCACATTCTTTCTTGTCACACTTACCGATCTGAGTGTTCCTTCCTACTAGACTCCTTTATTGACTCATCATCTATTTCAGGGTTTCTAGTACAATGTCAAATAGTAGAGGTGATAATGGGCATCCTTGTTTCACTCCTGATCTTACTGGGAAGACTTCTAATTTATCCCCATTGCAGATGATGCTTGCTGATGGGGTTTTTTTAAACCCTTACCTTCCGTCTTGGAGTCAATACTGTGTATTGACTCCAAGGCAGAAGAGTGGTAAGGGCTAGGCAATGGGGGTCAAGTGACTTGCCCAGGGTCACACAGCTAGGAAGTGGCTGAGGCCAGATTTGAACCTAGGACCTCCCATCTCTAGGCCTGGTTCTCAATCCACTGAGCTACCCAGCTGCCCCCCTCATGTGTGTTTCTTGTAGACAACATATGGTAGGATTTTGGTTTCTAATCCACCCTGCCATTTGCTTGTGTTTTATGGATGAGTTCATTCCATTCACATTCAGAGTTAGGATTACCAGCTGTGTATTTCTCAACATGTTGATTTCCACTTCTAGTCCTGCCCTTTCTTCTTTCACTATTTGTTTCTACACCAGTGTTTTGTTTTTCATTGGTCCCCCTAATTCCCACCCTTATTTATTTCCCTTTCTACCCCCTGTCCCTTCTTATTCCCCTCTTATTTTATTTATGGTCTTT
This sequence comes from Monodelphis domestica, assembly GCF_027887165.1. Taxonomy (NCBI): domain Eukaryota; kingdom Metazoa; phylum Chordata; class Mammalia; order Didelphimorphia; family Didelphidae; genus Monodelphis; species Monodelphis domestica. Next base: position 193,348,103 of record NC_077234.1, read on the forward strand.
TTAAACTACCCCCTCACCCTCTCCCTCCGTTGTACTGCTTCCCTCCCCACCAGTGCATTTGTTACCCTTCTACTTCCAATGGATTTGATTATTCTTCCTTCTTTGAGACAATTTCAATGCACATAAGAATTAAGTATTTCCTATCTCCAACCTCTTTACCCTTCCAGTATATTGGTGTTCTCCCTCACTCCCGCCATGTGCTTCTTTATGACAAATAAACTTACCCCATTTTGTTTCTTTCTCCATTTCTCTTAGTATTAACCCCTTTTTTAAACCTCAAGTTATATATGCATATATATGAACATATATATGTATGTATATATATATATTTATGCATACATATATCTATTTACATATTTATGTCTTGGCATTTCATCCTATACAGTTTGTCACTGTTCTCTCTAAGTATAATTCTTCTAGCTACCCAGGTAATAATAACAATTTTTAAGAGTTACCAATATCCTCTTTTCTTTTAAGAATACATATCATTTTAACTTATTGGGTCCCTTTAAAAAAAAGGGTTTTTTGTTTGTTTTTTCCCTTTTCTTAATTACCTTTTGGTGATTCTCTTGAGTTCTGTGTTTGTGCATCAAATTTTCTGTTCAAGCCTGGTCTTTTCTTTACGAATGCTTGGAAGTCTTCTATTTTATTAAATGACCATACTTTCTCCTGCAAGAATATAGTCAATTTTGCTGGGTAGTTGATTCTTGGTTGTAGACCCAGTTCCCTTGCTTTCTGGAAAATCATATTCCACGTCTTTTGGTCCTTCAGTGTAGATGCAGCCAGATCCTGTGTTATACTCACTGTAGTTCCATGGTGTCTGAATGACTTCTTCTTGGTAGCTTTTAATATTTTTTTCCTTTGTCTGGTAGTTCTTGAAATTGGCTCTAACATTCCTGGGTGTTGTCAGTTGGGGATTAAGTACAGGAGGTAATCTGTGGATTCTTTCAATCTCCACTTGTCCCTCTTGCTCTAGAATGTTGAGGCAGTTTTTTTGGAAAATTTCCTGTAGACTGATGTCCAGGATTTTTTCTTTTGTCATGATCTTCTGGTAGACCAATGATGCTTAAGTTGTCTCTCCTCAACCTGTTTTCTAAATCTTCCATTTTGTGTATGAGGTGTTTCATATTTTCCTCAATGTTTTCATTCTTTTGATTTTGTTTCATAATTTCCTGCTTCCTTGAGAAGCTGTTTGCTTCTAGTTGTTGTATTCTAGTTTTTAAAGACTGAATATCCTCCCTGGCTTTTTGGTCATCCTTCTCCTTCTGGTCTGATTTTCTTTGGAGGTCATCTTTCATCTCCTTTGCCTCATTTTCAAGCTGATTAATTTTGGTTTTCAAGACACTATTTTCTGTTTCCAGATGATTTATTTTGCTTTTTAAGTTATTTTCTCTGTTGTCTTCAGCCTCTCTTAACTGTTTTTTTTTTAATTGTGTTTTGAGTTCTACCAAAGCCTGTGTCCAATTTGCTGGAGTTTCTATGGTTTTCCTTGGTGTTCCCTGATCCTCCTCTGTTTCATTTGCTCTTTGTTCATTACCTGGATAGAAGCTGTCAATTGTAATTTTTTTTTTCTTTTTCTGTTTTTTACTCATATTTCCCCATTCTTTTCCCCCTGTAATTGCCTGTAGTCTTGATCCTCTCATTTTGTGCTAGATCTGTGAGTTTAGGCTGTTCTGTCCTGAAGAGATTGCTTCTCTGTTCTGCTGTTTGGTCAGGTAGTCTCATCTCCCCTGGCTGACAGCAGAAGCTAAAAAGGAGCTGGGTTTCCTGCCCTGTGGTCAAGGTTGTTGCCTGTAGTTTGTTGTCGCCTTTGCCCTTGGAGCTCAGTAAGAAAGGCTCTCAAATCAGTTTGTGAAGGAAGGGGTGTTGGAGCTTTAACTTCCCTGTCCTCTGAAGGCTTCTTATCTGCCCTTATTGATGAGATTGAGCCAGAGCAGTTAATCTGCAAAGCTGGTTGTGCCCTAAGGCCAAAACCTCCTGAAAAAGGGTAGTGGGTAGGGTAAGATGGAATGTTTCAAATGTGACTGGGTTGCCTACTCCATGATTCTCCTCCAGCTGCTTCTACACCACCTGTGTTTTAAGCCCTGAGCCTGGCACAGCTTTGCTGACAAGGTTCTCCCTCCAGACTAGCGCCCTTGCCCACTAAGAGATTCCAGCCACCACTGGAGGCTCAGCACTGTAGATAGGAGAGGGGTTCAGGTGTTGGGTGTCCAGGAGAACCCTGGGGTTTAGGAAGGATACCTTTTGCAAGAATACAAGACCCCAACTTAGCTTAAAAATAAAAAGAAAAATTTATTAATTTAGAAAGTAATGTTGAGAATGGCTAGCAGGATAGTACAGGTAGAACAGCAAAATGGAAGGCTGCAACTTGGGAGGACAGCATAGATGGAAAAGCTGTCCCCCAGATGACATCATTTCTGGGGATTTTACACTCTTCACAACAGATACTGTGTCATGATGAGTACATGACTCTAAAGTGGTAAAACCTCAAGCATTTGATGGGGGGATTTGGTCATCTGACCAGAATCTGCCTGGAGACATAGGGGATGACCCTCATAAAAGATTCTCTAGTTTAGGGAACAGATGGATGTCTAAGATACAGCCTGATAGTATTGAGGTGTAGCCTGGAGGTGCATCTCTCTGTCCATCTTAAATCTAAAGGATAATCAAAGAGGGTAATCCTCTCAGGGTTCTATAGGAGTTATTAGATGTTTGGGGTTAGGAGTCACAAGGATATAAGGGAACAAAGGAATTTCCCTGATAATAGTTTGCCTGAGTTTCTAGGGGTACAGTGCCCATGCCATCTCCCCCCTCTCCAAATATCTGAGGGAAAAGGGGCAATGGTCTCAGCATTATGTAGCTTCTTCAGAGTTGAGAATGGTTGTAGAGCTGTTCCTGCCTATTGTCAGGAGAGAGAGGTATTGGCTACAGGCAATGTCCAAGGGTTCAAGTTGGGACAGTTGCAGAGGTTGGAGTGGCATCTGGGTGACTTCTATGAGTGATTTTACCCCAGAAACAACTAGAGAAGTGACAAGGTTACATATGAAAGGTCCACATAGCCCACAGGGGAGTAGCCAAAATTGAAGTGGATAAGAATCTCCTTGAAGCCTTAGGTTTTGGGTAAACCTCTGAGGCACTGAAACCACAGGTTAGAGTCCTCAGGTTCTCTCTGCTTTGGGGGAGTTTCATACACACCCAACAGTCAGAGGGACCTGCTTTGGTACTGCCTTCCCAAGTTGAATCAGGGAATTGTCTATATAGGTGGCTGGGCATGCATAAAGCATAGGAGAAGACCCAAAATGTAAGGAAAGAAATAGTTGTGGGTCAGGTAGTTAAGAGCTAAAGTAAAAGGCATTAAGATAGCAGGGAGGGAGAGGCTGTGGGCACAGGGTCTTTAGGGGCATGTCCTCAGTGAATGCCTAGGTCCTAGGTACCTGGGGACCTACTTTGAGATCTGAGGAATGTGTCCAGTAACTTTTTCTCCTTATTGGCAGAAAGGACACAAGAGGGAGAGCCAGTCCCAAAGGCAGAGAAATGTAGAAACCAGGAGTGGGGCAAAAACTAGGGCAACAGATACAAACAGAGAAAATTAGTATGCTAAAAATTGATATTAAACATCTGCATTTGGATATCTTAGCCAACAGACTCCATCTTCACAAATCATCTTCTGACAGGAATAGATCCCTTTAGGAAATTGGATTCTTGAGTTGTTTGCAGAGTTGGTATGTGATGTTTTTGTTAAAGAATACGTTTGCAAAATACACATTAATACGGCATCTATAAACACTTGAGTAACAATATTTAACAGATGAATTTCTTTTACCCCAGATTCTGGAGGAAATTAAGAAAGTTTTGAGTTATATTTCCAAGCTCAAGATCCAAACTTCAATTGTGGTAAATTAAGGCTGCAAATATAAGCCATCTATTAATAAACTTCAACTACTTCTCAAAGTATGTTCCCTAACAATTTGAGAATTTTCAATTATTAACCTAATAGATTGTTTGAGGAAATGAAAATTTTAATTTTACAATTTGCTTTATGTGCTGATTATGGGAATTTGTCACAAAGGAATAGGCAGACAGGAAATCTATTTCCTCATGTCCCAAGAGACACAGTGAGTGGCTTCATGTACAAGCCAAGGCTGTCACTGGCTCATGCCATTATTGTATCACTCAAGGATTAGCAGCCTAGATGGTCAGGAAAGTCCAGTCCAAGTTGAGCCTTGTGTTGCCTTCTCTAACCATCCTAGGACTTTCTCCTTAGAGTACTCCATCACCATTGGATCCCAGAAGCCTTTTTGCCTTAGAAGACAAATCTCAACCATTACAGCTGAGAGGAGTTCTGCTTATCAGCAGATAAAAAAATTTCCATATACTTCAAACAAGCTTTTCTGATCACTTGCCCACTCTTAGGATTCTTTAAAGCCTATGAGTCCACATTATAGCAGCTATTACGTATTTTAGCAATAATTAATATATCACAATTTAGTCACAAAACCCAAACAGGAGTATTCAATTCATTAGCTCTATAGTAAATACAAATCAGGACTACATCAATATCCTGACCCTAGGCCATCTGAAGGAACAAAAACAAGATCAGTCAGGAATCTCTCTAAGGAAATTTCAGAAAAATTCCAGAATTATTTGTGATTTTCCAAAACCACATACATCAATTCTAGAAATTATCCCTAAGTTAAAAATCCAATTATGAGAGCAGAACATCTATCTATTCTCTTTCACCTTCTCTCTCTCTCTCTCTCTCTCTCTCTCTCTCTCTCTCTCTCTCTCTCTCTCTCTCTCTCTCTCTCTCTCTCTCTCTCTTTCTTCATGAAAACCCTCTGCTTAAAAAGCAGAACACAACTTCCATTCTTCCTTCACAAATCTGCATACTCAAGCTTTATGGACTTTAGATCAAAGTCCCTCTTTCTTCTGCATTCAAACCCAACATACCTGTTCACCTTCTCTGGCTTGCTTTTACCATCATAAATCAAATAAACATTCCATTCAGTATCACTTCAATAGCTAATCGGTAACCCAAAAGAATTCTGATTTAAATGATTATATCTTTGAAATACTGTATCTTTAACATAGTACTCATCAATTATAAATTTCAGCTCATAGCATAAATTGGTAAACTGAGGTAACCACTAAGATAACCACAAAATCTATGGTACAGTCAGGTTTGCAATGAGTTTTTGTTTACATCTAAACAATACTTAAAACACATATTTTAGCAGCAACTCACATATTTCAAAAAATTTCATAAAGCATTTAGTATTACAGGATTTATTTTAAATTTTGAGATTTGAAACCTTTTAGAGGCCATAAACCTTAAAGCAAGCCTTTTGACAAGCAGGCTGGTTAATCTGTTTTTGAAACCAGGAAGTTAAATGTAATAATAAAGTTAGTCCAACTTTAATACACTGGGATGAAAACCATTGAGATGAAATCCATTTGATAATTTTAAACAAAAACCAATTTTTGGTAAGTGTTAACACTTAAACCCATTTTTCCCCTTAAACCTCTTATGATGGAAAGACAGCTACGGATGGAACACAGTCTTCTTGAGGATATACTGCTAAAAGGAAAAAAAACTGTTTTACAAAACTGATCCATGGCTTTTCTATACAGACTGAAATCTCACCATCTGACAAAATTAAAATTAGGATGTTATTTTCTAAACCCACATATACACATGATCACAATTTTGAAATAAAAAGCAATAAATAACTCTAATAGAGAAATTTAAGCATTATTGCTTCTGGCTAGCAGACAGGGAAAGGAAGTTTATCAGGACTTCTTATCTATCTCTATTTACCCAAAAACAGAGGATAATTGAGAATAGGTTGTTCTACAAGTTGGGGGGAAAACCCTTAGTTTTAAAAGTGTAAGACATTTAAAAATCCCCAAAAGTAGGGGTGTCTCACCCTCTTCCTCCCCACAACAGAGGAGGAAGGCAGATCTGATCAATGAACCGATACCTGCCCTGTTTCCTTTTTCTCTATCTTGGCCTGGATTTATCAGCAAGCCCTTGCCTTAAACTCCAAGTAAAGAGTAGAGTTTGGAGAACTGGGAGCCTAGTGAGGGATTAAAGCTAAAAAGGTAAGGAGCTTCTATCTATATGCCCTCTTTCCTACAAAATACATCTAATTACCACCTGGTGTTAGAATTTAGGGCATCAAGAAGCCAATTTCCTCATTTTTCCCCCATGATGTTGCTCAGCTATGCAACATGAGAGGAAAAAAAACAGACAAAAAAAACAATTTTTTAAGTAGAAGATGGTGTTGCAATTCATGGTGCCATGGATAGGCCATGCTTCTTGCTTATCAAAGGTATAATGTGGCCATTCAACAGAATCCCTACTTTCCATCTTAGAATCAATATGGATTCTAAGGCAGAAGAGTGGTAAGGGCTAGGCAATAAGGGTTAAGTAACTTGCCCAGGGTCACAAAGCTAGGAAGTATCTGAAGCCAAGTTTGAATCCAGGACTTTCAGTCTCCAAGCCTGGCTTCCCATCTACTGAGCCACCCAGCTTCCCCCACTTCCCTACTTCTATTGAAGACATCATCATTACTCTAATCTCCCTCAACAGTGTTCTCTACTCCATAGCTCCATTTCCCAACATATGAATTGATAAAAGTGATTTCTACCTTTACAACATCTTTTAAATCTGTATTCTTTATTCTACTTGCACAGCTCACATCTTAATTTGAGCTTGCATTACTTCCCTTCCCCCAGACTACTGCTGTTGACTCCAAATTGATCTCTGCTTCAAGTCTTTCCCCAGGCAATTTACAGTGATTTTTGTTCACCAATTATCTGACCATGCCATTCCCCTAAATGCATAAACTACAGTGGCTCCCTAGTACCTTTAAGAAAAAATAGAAATGCCTCTTTTGGACTTCTAAAGCCCTTGCAAACCTGACCTGAATATACTTTTCCAGACTCATATATTACTTCCTTTTCTGTACTCTATGATCCTACCAACTGACTTTCTCTTTTCCTCACATACTTGCAAGCCACTTCTAATCTCTACTCCTTTAGTTGCCCATTCCTCTTGCCCAGAATGCCCATTGCCTCCTAACCTCCATCTCATAGAACCTCTCTCTTCTTTCAAGAGGCATAATAAGGGTCACCCTTCATGTCCTCTCTACCAATTGCTAATACACTTTTTTTTAAATTCTTCCATTCCATCTTAGATCAATACAGTGTATTGGTTCTAGGCAGAAGAGTGGTAAGGGCTAGGCAATGGGGGTTAAGTGACTTGCCCAGGGGCACACAGCCAGGAAGTGTCTGAGGTCAAATGTCAAATTTGAACCTAGAACCTCCTGTGTCTAAATCCACTGAGCTACCTAGCTGCCCCCTGCTAATATGCTTTTATATTATCTTGTATATGATTCTATTTTTTATTCTGCCATCTATATACTTGTATTTGCCTCCCTAGGGGGGAATGTAAGTTCCTTGAGAAGGGGACTTATTTCATGATTTTTACAGACTGTTCCAAAATTCTGTGTATTTAACTACTAAAGTTTAAAAGGTGCCAACTAAGACACCTTATATATGAACTGCAAGTAGCTAACACAACGCCTGGCATAGAATAGGAACTTAATAATTTCTTTTAGATTGACTGGCTGATCTTTTTTCCAGATAAGAAAACCAAAGTTCAGATGATTAAGTGATTGGCCATAATTACAACTAGTAAATAAATATCTGAAATTAGATTTGAATACAGATCTCTAAATCATGCTTTCTTTTTTCTTCTCTATATGGTACTTCAAATGTGTTTTGATGTTTTGTTATAGAAGTTATTGGAAATCCATTAGCTCTGGCTCAAATATATTTTCTATTCACTAGATATTCTATTGCACTTGTGACATAATGAAAGAAACATTAGATTTAAAGGCAGACGACCAGGCTTTATATTTCATTTCTGATACCACCTAACTAACCCTGGAAAAGTTGTATAACTTCTCTGAAACCCCATTTGAAAATGGAGATAAAAATAATTGCATTACCTATTGCACAATGCTTTTGTGAGACTCAAATGAGGTAATGAAGTTTTACACACACACACACACACACACATACATATGCATGTACTTACCCATAATTTCCATCTTAGAATTAATACTGTGTATTGGTTCCAAGGCAGAAGAGCAGTAAGAGCTAGGTACGTGGAGGCTAAGTGACTTGGCCAGGGACACACAGGCAGGAAGTGTTTGAGGCCACATTTGAACCCAGGACCTCCCATCTCTATGCTTCATTCACAATCCACTGAGCCACTGAGCTGCCAAATAATATATTGTTTAAAAATGTTTTGTTAAAGCACAAAAAAGTCAGAAATTATGATCCCCTTCACCAAATCTATCATGTTTGACTTCCATTCGCTATTAGCCAGAGCGAACATTCACGGGGGACAAAGATCAAAATAGGATAGGAGAGCCTGCCTCAGGGACCTGGTGTTTCCAAAACTTCAAGCAACTGGCCAATTCAAGTATTAGATACTTTAATTATCCTTGATTTCTTTACAATGTTAGTCTTTATGAATGTCTATTGTCCCTTTTAGTAAGTTGTCCAGGTTGCTAGTTACTTTCCTTTTGATTACTTTAATGATATAATATAAATTGTTTCCCTAGTTCTGCTCTCTTCATTCTTCATCAATTTCATTCATTTTCTTTGTATCCATAGTGCCTGGTACTTAGTAGAGGCTTATACAATATTTGTTCATTTATTGATTGATCAGTCAGATAAGACATGTCTTCTTGGGTTTCTCTTCATTGGCCCATCTCATCAATGATTACAAAACATTATCATTATTATACAGTCTCTTACAACATAATTTGCTCAGTCATTCATCATTTTGATAGATATCCACTTTGTTTCTGTTTTTTATTGTAATACAAAGTATTGCTATGAATATTGTTTCGCCTATGGGTCCTTTCTTTCTGTTTTTGCTTTCTGGGGCATATGCAGTAGGAATATCTATGTGCCAAAAGTTTTTTCATTCAAGTTAAAATACTTTTGGGAGGTATAGTCCAAATTGCTTTCCGAAACCCTTAAATCTATTTACAATTTCACCTATAGTGCATTATGGTACCAATTCCTCTAAGAAGTTTTGTTTTGTTTTGTTTCATCTTTACCAATCTGATGGATGTGCCATCATTTTTATAGGTGTGAAATTAGGTCTCATAGATACTTTAATTTTCATTTATCTCATTATTAGTAATTTGGAAATTTTTTATTTATTTATTTACCAGTTACATGTAATAAAATTCCACATAAGTTTTCTGAAGTTATATGATCCAAACTGTCTCCCTTCCTCCCTTCTGTCACCCCTCTCAGAGATGGTGAGCAATTAGATATGGGTTATACATGTATTATCATGGATAATATATTTCCATTTTGTTCATTTCTCTAAGTGAATAATCACACAAAACCATTTTGGTTATTTTTGAGGATGCTTTGATTTTTCCTTTTGGCAACTGCCTGTTCATATCCTTTGACTATCTATTTGAGGAATGTCTCTTATTTTTACATATTCATAACAATTCCTCATGTAGCAATCCCTCCTGCTACTTCCCCCAACTCCCATTCCAATATGGTGGACTATGGCCCAAGAGGGCAGCTGGCTCCTTCTCCATAAAAGACTTAAGGCAGTGACTAAACATTTTAGAGGGGCCAGTAATGTGAGAAATGTCCTCAGGTACTCATGGACAAGAGGAGGCAGTGGCTCAGCCCCACGTCCCTCTGGCTTTCTAATAATGAACTCTGGGGAACTCTGTGCTAGGGCAATGGCATGCTTATCCAGAAAGAGGACTCTGAGTGTCCCCTCTGGTATACATGCCATAGGTTTGCCACCATGGACCTAGGGGAAACTCTAAGAGACTAGGATTTGTAGAAACCTAGAAATCACCAGCTCCTACTGCTGTGCTCCCCATTAATTGTTGGCCAGTAGCCTCAATTAGTTTTTAATAATGGTAATTTACTGAGGTTAGAAGGATCAATATGTTTGAGAATTTAGAAATTAAATAATGATTAGATGCTTAAGTTTTAATAGGGAATGAAGAAACAAGTGTCCTTTCAGAACCATTTCAAAATGATGCAAAGGTAATTAAATAATTAAGACAGAAGGCCTAATGTGTGATTTTGTTCTCCTTTGAAGGTCTTAAGAGAAAAGAAGGGAAAAGAAGAACATATATAGTAAGAAAAAGAAAAGGGACAGAGAAATTGACTATCATAATTGGGGATCGAGAAGAAAAACATAAGCATAGAGGAGAGAATGAGGGGAAATGGGCCTCATGCAAACTTCACTCTCATCTGACTGACAGAGCTAAAATCCAGAGAGATAAGAGTTGTTGCTACAAGCATACAAGCAAACATTAAACTCAGCATATAATCAAGCTAAAACAGTGAAAGAGAAGAGGTAGATTTAGAGCAAGGGTAGAGTTGGAGAGGAAACAGTCATAAGTAAAACAAACTCCAAAAAGGAAGGAAGGAAGGAAGGAAGGAAGGAAGGAAGGAAGGAAGGAAGGAAGGAAGGAAGGAAGGAAGGAAGGAAGGAAGGAAGGAAGGAAGGAAGGAAGGAAGGAAGGAAGGAAGGAAGGGAGGGAGGGAGGGAGGGAGGGAGGGAGGGAGGGAGGGAGGGAGGGAGGGAGGGAGGGAGGAAGGAAGGAAGGAAGGAAGGAAGGAAGGAAGGAAGGAAGGAAGGAAGGAAGGAAGGAAGGAAGGAAGAAAGGAAGGAAGGAAGGAAGGAAGGAAGGAAGGAAGGAAGGAAGGAAGGAAGGAAGGAAGGAAGGAAACTAGTGTTCAAGGTTTGAGCAAGAAGAGAGAACAGTGTTTTTAGCACAGATTATTTCAATTATAAAATAATAATTGATGACATTACTTCTACAACTTTTTTCTTTGTAAAGAAAGTCTATGGGAAGGGCAGAGAGAGGAAAAAGTATAAGATGGTGGAAATAAAAAATTAATAATCATAATAATGAACATAAATTCCTAAACTAATGGAATATAAGATTTAAATTTTTAACAATCCAATCTCAGAAAGTGAAACTTAGCAAATCATAAATGAACTCCAAGAGGGGAAAAAAAATGAAATAGAATACCAGATGGTTTATAACTGAGTTTTATCAAGTATTCTAAAAATAATTCATTACAATATTACATAGACTATTTGCCAAACTAGGGAAAGAAAGGATGGGAACTGTATTAATCTAAAGAACTTTCCAGTAAGCAAACTTATTCTACCCGTCACTTTCTCTATAATCTATGAACTTAAAGAAATTCTTCGAGGACTAAGAGGTTAACTGATTTGCTTAGGGTCACACAATAATTACACATAAGAGTTGGGGTTTCTTGAGTCTGAGGTCATTTCTCTCTCCGTTATCCTTTGCTGCCTCCTTGGAAAAAAGAAGGGATTCTACTATATTCTTTTATAATACAAATATATTCTTAAAAACGAAACCAGAAAGAAGCAAAGCAGAGAAAGAAAAATAGAGATCAATATCTCCAATGAATATTAATGTAAGAATATTGAATAAAATGTTAGCAAAGTATAGCAATATATTTAAAACATTATATGTTTATGACCAAGAAGAGAGCAAGCTACAGACAGACAGACAGAGACAGAGATTATATATATTGACAAATATGTCAGGAATATAGAGGTGGTACAAATCTGGAAAACTGTAAGCATAATAGGCCATATTAATAACAAGTCCAACAAAAATCACATAATGTCTCAACAGGTAATGGAAAAGGGTTTTGATAATATAAAATACCTGTTTCTATCCAAAATATTAAAAACCATGTGACAGTCTTTTCTTAAAATGGCAAATGGGATCTGTCTAAAACCAAAAGTCTTAATTACCTGCAATACAGAAACAGATCTTTTTCAGTAAGATCAGAAGTAAGGCAAGAGTGCTTATTGTCACCACTAATATTTGATATATAAATGCTAACTATACAAATAAGATAAGAAAAATGAATTGAAAGAATAAACATTCTAAAGAGGAAACAAATGATATGATCTACTTAAGGAATTCCAGGGAATCAACTAAGATTTATGGAAACAACTAATAATGACTAGTATTTAGCATTTTAAGATTTGCAAAACACTTTAATAATATCTCATTTGATCTTCACAACGAACCTGGAAGGTAGCTGCTATTTTTCTCCCCATCTTACAATTGAGAAAACTGAGGCAGACAGAGATTAGGTGACTTGCCCAGAGTTACACAGCTAATAAGTGTCTGAAGCAAGATTTGAACTCAAGTTTTCTTGACTCATCCAATGCTTCTATCCATTGTGCCATCTAGCTGCCTAGCAAGCTAACAGAATATAACATAAATTCATATAAATCATCATCCTTTTTATATAGCATGAAAAAAATCTAGTAGAAAGAAGAGATAATTCTATTCCAGGAAAGAGAAAGTCTATCAAAAAGAATTAAAGAATGTATAAAATGTTTGGGATTCCACCAACCAAACAGCCTCAAGATCTTTATGTAACCAACTACAAAAGAAATGCCCCCCAAAAAGAAACCCAAGCCAAAAGACTGTTGACTATTTCATTTTCAGACTTTGTTAGAGCCAAGTTCTGTATACTTCTGATAATAATATCTGGGCTGGTCTTGTTGCTACTTTCTTGGAGTTTTGAATGATGTGTTATTCCAGGATTTCAGGAACAGCTCTAGCAGGGAAACTGCATGCTTTCAGTGCTCCCCAAGCCGACTGATCCCAGGCACAATCTGATGGTTGCTCTCAGGATCTGAGCTTCACAAGTTCCTTACCTGGATTGGGTACTGAGCAATAGACCCCTGGGCTTGCCCTATTGAGAGTTTCAGTAGACTGTTATTGTACTGACTGACTCAGACATGATCAGCAAAAGGGAGCATTTTGCTCATTCAGTGACAGAACTCTAGGCTTTCCTTTAATTCCTGGGATTCTTACCCTACTCCTTCCAACCAAGGCTGGAGTCAGGAACTGAGAATCTATTCCACTCCTGGAGAATTTATGACACAGCAGCTGCTTGATCATGAACTTGCTCCTTGCTCAGCACACAGGCTAGGATCTTCAATGTCGTCTCACCCTGGAATCTATGACCTGGAACTGGTCTGTGAGCAACAGAACTGCCAATTGGCATCTGTTCCTTCACCCTACATAAATATAGGCCCTTGATGATTGTCTTATGCACAGCCTCTCCCTACATTGGAATGTTCTGTTCAGCTATTCTTGGCTAGATTCTGTCTGCAGACCTCCCTGTCTGTCTCTCTAAGCTGACCTGGGCTGGAAATAGGAATCGATGCCTCCCTTTTGTTTATAATGTATATTAACTTTTCTCTGTACCTGTTGTTTTCTCTTAATAGAATGTAAACTCTTTGAGTGCCTAGAACAGAGCCTTACATACCAGGTTCTTAACATGTGCTTGCTTGTCATTGACTCCTTGAGGAAAGAGGATTGATTTACTTTTTTCCTCATATCCCTAGCCTTTAGCAGAGTGAGCAATACATAGTATGTACTTAATGAGTGTTTCTTGGATTGAATTAAATATTCCTTGCATTCCTGTGTGTTTCTTGGGCTCCCCTTAAATTTCCTAAGAATTCAATTGAAGATGGGAAGATGTAGGGTTTGTAAAGGTAGGAATGAAAACTAGGTCCACAGGGAACACCAACGGTATTGGGGGAGGAGAAACTTTCGATCCTTGAGGCGAAGGTCTTTGCGTACCGGACACATGGCAAGTACCTTATTAGGTCATGTTACCAATCTGCCCACACAAGCATTTTTTATAGCAATGCCTGAAAATTTCTGGAAAGGTCAACTTCATGCCAAAATGAACGTTAATGTTGGCAGCAGGCAGAGATGCCAGCAACTTCTGAAGTTGATTTAACATGTACTGTGTGACTTCCTAAAATAGCCAGGCATGTCTGAAACCCTTTGCTTGTCTAAATGTTAGAAGCCATTGTTCCTTATTTTCTATGGGTTTGTTTTGAGGCACCGTTGGTTCTCATCTGAAAGGATTAAGCTTTTTGGGATTTCACCCTTAATCTTTTCGCTTTTTCCCACCTGTCTGGACCATTCTGGTCCCCAGAATAGTAGAAATACAAGCAGATACAAGAAGACTTGCATACCACACACTTCCCACTTGTTTCTCCTGCCAAGAAATCTTTCGGGTATGAGTAAGAGAATTTGGAGGGTTGATTTTAGAGGATAGAACCAACTAAGAGTTATTCGGGTGACATCTTTTGGGAAATCGGTGATTAAAAGCAGAAGTCACAGTTTGTTTATTGTTTAACTGCAAATTAACAGCTCACCAAAATTCCAAATAATTTCTTTTGAGCCCCCAAGACAACATGAGATGCCAAATGAAAAGAGAGTCCCTCTAATTTTAGGAAGCTCACTTTCCAAAATGAGAGATAAAACAGGAGTTATATTCACCCATCTTTACTCTCTTCTCTGCAGCTGGGAACAATTAAGCACTCATCCACCTACAAATAAGGAAAGAGAAGAAGCCCTTGACCAGAAATCTATGGATTGTATGAATCACAGGCAATAATCGCTAGCATTTATAGAGCAACTGAAAGTTTGGAAAGCACTTTAAACATATACTATCTCCTTTGAGTCTCACAGACATGCTCTGAGGGAGATGTTATTATAATCCCCATTTTACAGATGGAGGAATCTAAAAATAACTAGGCTTAAGTGAGTCACCTAGGGGTCACATGGCTAGAATACTACTGAGGTATGATTTAAACTCAAAGCTCCTTACTTTAAGTTCCATAGTCTATCTGCTCTACCAGCTAACTCTTACATAGCTGAATTATCAGGATCAATGCTGTATTACTATCAGGATCCTTAACAGAGAAAAAGGTTGACCAAGTATATATGAGTTAATATGTATTCTGAGCTAAGAGGCAATTAGGTGGCCCAATGGATAGTGCACTGGGCATGCACTCATAAAGATCTGAGTTCAAATGTGGTGTCAAACATTTATTAGCTGTGTGACCCTCAGCATATCTGTCTGCCTTAGTCTCCTCGGCTGTAAAATGAGGGTGTTAATAGCACCTAACTCCTAGGATTGTTGTGAGGATCACATGAGACAATGATTGTAAAGTGTTCACCATGGGACCTGGCGCATAGTAGGTGCTTAATAAATGTTCATTTCCTCTGGTATCCTCCCTAAGGGTGGGAGTGATATTATGAGTCGTGCCCAAATACTTTAGGCTAATTCATCTCAGAACCTTTCTCACTGTTTCCAAGGAACTTTAACCATCCCCATCCCCCACCCCAACCCATGGCTCATTTCTTTTATTTTATTATCTTATTAGTATTCTTGAGTCATTAAAGAAGGGAGAGAGTTTGATCAGTCAATAAATTTTTATTAAATGTCTGCTATATGCCAGGCACTGTGCTAAGCATTGGGAATACAAAAAGGATCAAAAAATAGTCCTTGCTCTCAAGAAACTTGCAATCGAATTGGGAAGATGACATGCGAACAAATATATACAAAGCAAGCTATTTACAGGATCAATGGGAAATAATTATCAGGCACTGGAATTAAGAGCGGTTAGGGAAGGTTTTCTGTAGAAGATGAGGGACTTTGATTGGGACTTAAAGGAAGCCAAGAAAAATGGTAGACAGAGATAAGAAAGAGAATTTCAGGCATGGGAGACAGTCAGAAAATTCCCAGCTGAGAGATGGAGTGTCTGGCTCACAGAACAGCAAAGAGGTCAGTGTCACTAAATAGATGAGTATGAAAGGGAAAATAAGGAATAAGAATACTGGAAAAGTAAAAGGGCAATGTGAAGGACTTTGAATGCCAAACAAAGGATTTCTTATTTGATTCTGAAGGCAATAGGGAGCCACTGTAGTTTACTGAGGGGTCCAATCACTTCATTTTAGGAAAATCACTTTGATAGCTAAAATGGAGATATGGAATAAGGAGAGATTACCATCTTTATAATGAAATAAGATACTACATAGTTTTCCCTGCCATATCTGCTTAGCTGATTATAAATTCCAGAAGGATAAAGACCTTGTTTTATCTAATCATTGTACATCACCCAGTGCTCTTCAAGTAGAGATTGTCCTAGCATCTCTGTGAGAATATTGGTGTTGAAGTAATGGGTTTTTGTAGCAGAGAATAGTTTAGAATCATGGAAACTACTATACAATTTCCCTAAAGCAATCTAAGTCCCATGATTGCTCTATTCTGGTCCCAGAATACCATCATACTACAAGAGATGCTCCCTAATGGAAATTACACCTTTTTGTCCTATATGACCTGCACCCATGTTCTCCAAATGGGGGGTAAAAGGAATGGAAGGAGATCCAGAGAAGGTAATCTACCCAGTGTGCTCAAAGATCTGCCTCTAGTACCCACAGAATGAGGGTTACCTTTTACAAGCAACCAACTTTATTTTTGCACACATACAAACCCTTAGTAGCAGGATCATCTATATGAAGCAGCCCCTGCATAAAATCCTTAGTCTTTATGGGTTTTTAAAACTATACACATGAAATTAATGACAGCTTACAGTATTTCTCATTTCCTTTATTTCTGTGCAGTTTCCTCCTGGCCTCTGGTTTTTCTCTTTTCCTGACTAATTACTTCTACTCTTTGGTCTGCTTTCCTTCCCCTTCATTTGTATATAAGTCTATCTGTCATTAGGCTATTCTTGGTAAGTGTTTTGCATCAAAAATGATGCAAGGGGAAAATGAATTTAGATTTAGAAAACCTGAGAAAACAGAACTGTAAGATGAGAAAAATTAATCAAGTAATATAGTTAACTTCATTCAGTCATAGAAGTACAGGATAGGTTTAGTATTATACTTATTTCCAAACAATTTTGTTCTACTAGTTTTGCTGAAGTGTTTTTCTTCTTTTTGCATTCTTAGCCATGAGAGATTGCTACCTGGGAGGGAGATATCAGAAAATGTAGATCATGTAAAAATAAGATATCAGTATTCTTTTAGGGTAGATAAAAAGTCAGACCAACTGACAAGGATTTTAAAGCATCTACTATGTGCTAAAGAAACCCTGTATAAAATTTAGTGAGATTTATTTCCTTATATCTTGTTCATGCCTAATCAATAAATTATCTAGACCCAAGAGTCTTATTTTACCAATAGATTTCCCTATAATTCAATAATTCACCTAGACTAGAGTGTTTATAGCAATCTTTGGTAAGTTTCCTGCTGTGACAGTGTAAACCTCAAATTTCCTTAGACTTATAAATGTTTGAAATTTCACCATTGGGATATTTCATACTTGGAAAATTTCTTACTGATAGTCTATTTGGAATGGGAACCCCATTGGCATGGGAGGTTCTTTCTCTTCCCTTCTTAAGATTACTTTAGGACAGAGACCCTTTGCTGAACAATGGAAAGGACTTTGACCTATGCTTAAGCATAGAACAGGAATTTCTTTGAGTCTTGATTGATTTTAGAATTGATACAATGGAGATACTTGGAATAAATCTCCACCCTATTCAGTCCTAGTAGGATTGAGTAAGGGCTGCAGCCTAGATCAAAATTTAATTATTTCAATCTCTACCATACTCAAGTTAACAGGATTTAGAAAGGGCTGTAGCAAAGGAGTATAGATTTAATCATTTGAAAATATGACCTTCAACAGACATGTGAAAAAGCCAGAAACCTCTGGGCGGTCCTGGGTTAAGCGAGAGCCTCCATTGACAGGGAAATTGATGAAGAGTGATTGGTAGATGTGAGGACTGAGGGGAGGCAACTTGGATGGTTTCCTTAAAGATAGGAGGGTCTGGAGACTAGAGAAGTGGTTGGAGTTTTTGGTCAGTGTGGTTCCTGGGCTCTGAGAAGGCTTGCTCTGAAGGAAGCTGAAGGTGGGGGCCTCTGAGACTGTTTCTCCATTTTGGACACGTGAGTAATAGGGACTGATCTTTTTTCTTTGCCCCAGCTATCAAAGGGCTTGGGCCTTTTGGCCCATCCTAAACAGAAGGGGTATTTAAGCCCTATTCCCTTCTCTCTGTATATATATCTCTAATTCCTTTCTTACTCCTATTGTAATTAAACTCCAAAAAAGGCTGACGGCTGACTTGAGTTTTTCATTTAGGAATTACATAGCTGATTCCTTGGCGACCTTAAATTAATATATATATATCAGTCTTTTAAAGTGATTCCCTTGTAACAACAGGGAATATAAATCCACAGGGAGAATTGTTCAAAATCTTTCTTAAAAGCCTAGAAATGAAATGAGCCTAAGATAGCATTCTATCACCTGTTTGAGAATTCTTTCATTTTTAAATACATCAACAGATCTATGATCTCAACAATGGGGATAAGCCCTCTCCCAGTGCTGATTGTAGACACTTCCCTACCTTCTCATCCTGAATAACTCTTGTCCACATTGTTCTATAAATCCTCCAATAAGAGGGAGAAGAGATGTCTGCCCAAATGCCCTATAGTCCTTATCCTAGTTCTAAGAAAGAATAAGATTTTCCATCTGTTATCCTCACTCCCTCACCACATGACTGGCTCATTCCCTTCTCATAGATCTCTTTGACAGTATTTCTTTAACTGTTTTGTCCATGTGATTCATCATTAGTAATATGTTGCATCCTATTTATGGAGGTCATGTGTCTCTCCATTGCCTTTGGGGAAAATTTTTAAATGAATTCTGAAATTCAAATTAGAGTAAGTTATTTCAAGGTATCTTAAGATCAAGGGTTCCTTATGCCCAACGGGCACTAAAAGACTGTCTACCCTTTGGTCCAGCCATAGCACTGCTGGGTTTGTACCTCAGAAGAGATAATAAGGAAAAAGACTTGCACAAGAATATTCATAACTGCGCTCTTTGTGGTGTCAAAAATTGGAAAATGAGGGGATGCCCTTCAATTGGAGAATGGCTGAACAAATTGTGGTATATGTTGGTGATGGAATATTATTGTGGTAAAAGGAATAATAAAGTGGAGGAATTCCATGGAGACTGGAACAACCTCCAGGAAGTGATGCAGAGTCAGAGGAGCAGAACCAGGAGAACATTGTACACAGAGACTGATACACTGTGGTACAATCTAACATAATGGACTTCTCCATTGTGTCAATGCAATGTCCCTGAATAATCTGCAAGGATCTATAAGAAAAAACACTATCCTTCAGGAGAGGATAAACTGTGGGAGTAAAAACACCAAGGAAAAGCAACTGCTTCAGGGGTGCAGGGGATATGATTGAGGAGAGATGCTAAATGAGCACCCTAATGAAAATACCAACAACAAGGAAATGGGTTCGGAATAAGGACACATGTGATACCCAGTGGAATCACGCGTCGGCTAGGGGAGGGGTGGCGGGAGGGGGGGCAGGAAAAGAAAATGATCTCTGTTTCCAATGAATAATGTATGAAAATGACCAAATAAAATAATGTTTAAAAACTAAAAAAAGAGTGGGTGGACGGGTGGGAGAGAAATAATGTGATTATTGTAACCAAGGAATAATGTTCTAAATTGACTAAATAAACTTATTCAAATGGGAAAAAAATCACACCAATTCATATTACAATTTAGGATCCTAGATTTAGATATGGAAGGGACCTGAGAAGCCTTTGTTTTAGAAATTAAGTGACACCTCTCTGAGATTAACTTCTATTCACACCGTTTGAGGAAAAATCAAGTCTAATATTAAATAAACTATTAGAAAAATAGGTAAAGCAAGAATTCTACAAAATTCCTTTTATGACACAAATATTACACTGATACCTAGATCAGAAAAAGTGAAAACAGAATAAACAAAGAAAAAACTAAAGAACAATTTCCTTAGTAAGTATTGATGCAAAAAATATAAACTACTAACAAAGAGGTTATAGCAATATCATAAAGATCATACACTATATACAAGTGGGATTTATGAACACTATTGCAATTAGCATTCCTTTAAACCTCAAGGCAACTAAATGTCTCTCATTGGATTTTATATTTGTTTATTGATTATGACTCAGTTAAGAACTGCTGATAACCTGTATGACCCGAGAGAAAGGCAGAATCATGTTCCCAAGAACTTCTAGACGCTTCATTACTTTGGCCTCTGAGGGCAATTGTCAGACACTTAAATTAATTATGGATGATATTACTTCATAGTCATATAGTTTCACTCAGAGAAAAATTATATTAAAAAGATTGGACTTTGCCCCCCAAAGCAGCCTGACTATAAAAAATTTCCCCAAATCAATTCAGACCCTTCAATTCTGCATTCAACTCTCTTCAATTCTGCATTCAACTCATTGCCCAGGACAGGCATTGCAAATGAATCAACTCAATAGGTCATAAGAACATAGGTTAGAAGCTAGAATGGAAGCCAGAGTCCATCTAGTCTAATTCCTTCTTTTAATATACAAAGAAACAAATATGAAATGACTTGCCCATAGTTATGTACTCAATATCAATGGTATATGTGGGTCAAAAGTCTTTCTGCCTCTGCCTCTACTCCATCTACTAAGTGACACTACCTCCAGTTGGACCAGCTATCCAACTTCATATTGTAGTCTGCACAATGATCATTTTCCATTCATTTAGTTTTTTACGTGTGATTTATTAGACTGATCTCTTTGAGTAATCATGGATGTCATTCAAGAAGCAGTATATATATATATATATATATGAATATACACTCTCCAAGAGACACTTATCAATCAACGTACATCAGCACTTTATAACTTTTTAGAGAGTTTTCTAATTCTAACATTGAAAGGTTAAATAACTTGTCCAAGGTCACAGAGCCAATATCAGTTTCAGGTCCAATCCCTCATTTTATGGATAAAGAATGAAACCTAGTAAAGCGAAATGACTGGCACATATTCATCTAGCTATATAGTGTTCAAATCTGCGCTTGCCTCGAAGCCTTCCTGACTCTGCATCCCTCTAATACTTCAGAGCTTCAAGAAGTCAACACAGTATAATTAACAATAGGATCAGCTGAAGAACATGCCTATTAGGATCTTTCTCTTCTAATTGGTCCCATATAGGAAGACATCTATAACAGTGAATATCCTTGAACAACCTATCTAGATAAATATGTATATATGTATGTGAATAAATATGTATACATGCACATATGTTCAATGTGTATATGTAAATATAGATAGATGATAGGTAGATAGACAGACAGACAGACAGACAGACAGACAGACAGATAGATAGATAGATAGATAGATAGATAGATAGATAGATAGATAGATAGATAGATAGATGGATGGAGGGAGGGAGAGAGAGAAAGAGACAGAGAGAGAGAAAGAGACAGAGAGAGAGAGACAGAGAGAGAGAGAGAGAGAGAGAGAGAGAGAGAGAGAGAGAGAGAGAGAGAGAGAGAGAGAGAGAGAGAGAAAGAGAGCAAGTAGGTGTCACAGTGGATAGAATAACAGATCTGAAGAAGTCAGAAAGACTCATCTTCCTGAGTTCAAATCTGACCTCAGACATTTACTAGCTATATGACCCTGGGTAGGTCACTTAATCCTGTTTGCTTCAGTTCCTCATCTATAAAATGAGCTGGGGAGGGACATGACAAACTGCTCTGGTATTCTTGCCCCAAAAATCCAAATGGGATCACCAAGGATCAGAGACAACTGAAACAACCGAACATCAACAAAAGATAGATAGATCAGTCCTTCTTTAGGGTTATGTCTGCTTGCATTAATCAAGGTATTGTGTATGATTTTAACACATGCATGAGATTTCTTGTTGAAATAGTCTTTAAAGCTTTTATTCTACCTAGTCAAATGTCTACAAGCCAAAAGAATTTGACCCTAGCCTTAGTTGTCTACCTAATTTTCTTCCTGGCTCTGGAACCAGTGACTTCATCTTTGATGGCTCCAGTTTGTTCTGTAAAGCCTTCAAAGAAAGGCTCCTTGCAGCCCTTGAATTCAGTGAATTTCTATGTCTCTTTTGGTAGTTCAATAACATCTGCAGAAGATATTTGAAGGTAAATGCAGCACTTAATTACACATGATAATAGGAGCAGTGATTCATAATTGAAAACAGAAGCAGCTTTGGCAGGTGTAGGGATGTGAATTGTTGTGGGGAGGGAAGAAAGTGGAGAAGGTTTATTGCTATTTTGGATTTTTATGCTTTTGTTTGGAGCAGATTGATGCTACTTTCAAATCCCATTTTGATATGGCTAACATAATACCACCTTAATATTTGTAGGTTGTTTTTACTTTTCAAAATAAACAAATTTCCAAATAGATATTTTTATATCTGTTTTCTCATTTAGTCCTCTCAGAAATATTCTAAGGTAGCATGATTGGATAGTTTTATTCTCATTTTACAACTGAGAAAACTGAGGCACAGAGGGTTGTGCCTTAAAGTTACATAGCAAGGCAATGTAATATAATAAAAGGAATATCAGCTTTAGAGCTATGAAGGTCAAGGATCAAGCTCTACCAACTGTGTCTTACTGTGTGACCAAGTAATTTTGCCTTTTAGTTTGCTCACTTATATAATGAGATGAGTAAGTTATAAATACACACACACACACACACACACATGTGTGTGTGGGGGGCAACTAGGTGGCACAGTGGATAGTACTGGACTTAGAATCAAAAAGATCTGAGTTCAAATTTGGCCTCAGATATTTGCTAGTGAAATAGAAAAGGCTTGTCCTGCAAATCCTTGATTTTGCAGATCAGGTCCCCAGCTTGTTTCTTGCATGCTTGGCTTACAAGTCCTCTCTCTCTTCATGTCTCTACCACACTAGGTATATGACTCTGGGCAAATCAACCCCTACTTGCCTCAGTTCCTCATCTATAAAATCGGAACACACTAAGGAAGGAAATAACAAGCCACTCCTATCTTTGCCAAGAAAATTCCTTGGACAAAAGAAAGTCCCATGAGGTTACATAGAGTTGGGCATGATTCAAATGATTGAACAAGAACAATATAAATGTCTGTAGGTGTATGTGCGGCATGTATCCATGTATGTATAGATGAATAGAATGTGGTATGTTTATGCTTATACATACACATGTCCAAGAAAACAGACAATGAAGTCTATTTCTCCTATCTCAGTAAAGGAGGAAGGGATAATGATGGCAGAAGGATACATAAATACTGAGATAGTCCCCATTTTAATTGTTTTTTGAGAGTATTATATATCTAGAAATAATAATATCTGGCTTTTGTAGAGAGCTTAAATTGGCAAAGCACTTACTTTCCATACATTATCTCTTTTGAGCCTCACAAGAAATCTCTGAGAGATATTGTTTTTATTCCCATTTTGCAGTTGAAAAAAAAAACGGAGGTAGCAGAGGTTAAGTGACTTGCTGAGGATCACAGAATTATTAAGTGTCTGTGGCAGCATTCAAACTCAGGACCTCATGATTCCAGCTCCAACCCTCTAATATATTCACCTATATACACCTGTGGTATAAAAGCCGGAAAGGCAATAATAAACCTTTTTTTAATGAGGGGGACAAACTTTAAAATTCTCAATGTCAAATTAGTTTGAATCAGTGGCCCCAAAGGGACTAAAACCTTGCTTCTTGGTTCCTTGGGGCTTGGGGGTTTCTCGACTGTGTTTTCTAACACACGGTGCTGCTTCTCCTCTATCAAACAGTCCCAAAGACGGTTGGTTCGCAGGGGAAGGAAGCCAGCCTGTGATTACACATTTTGGAGCAGTTGTCCTCACGATAAGCCAGAGCTGGGGGATAAGTGAGACTTGTGCCCTGTGCAATAAACATTCTTGGGAAGAGCTGCTCCTCGGTGAAACTCTCCAGTTTCAGAGCAGCAATGGAGTGATTGTTAGAGACCATATGTGAAAGCTATTCAGACATGTTGAGAAAGCAAACACTGGTGAAGCAGAATAAGATTTCACCAGGTTTGTCCCAATTCTAGGAATTTACTCTGCTCCCCACCCCCATCCCACCCAAGCCTACTTTTAAATTGACCTCAGGGTAGCTGTGAACAGGGACAAGAATGCTTGTAATTTTGCCCCCACTCAAGAATAAAACAATTTCCAAGTCAACATGAATGAAGCGATTTCTGCAAAGAAGACCTGAAATTCGAGACGTAGTAAAGCATAGAAACAAGAAACTTTTGAAAACTGTTGGGGGGGGGGGGGGTCCTTGACCTCACAAGCAGTCAGTCCATGGGCTAGTATTTATTGAGCCCCAGTGATATGCCAGGCACTTACTGTGCTAAGTGATGGGGGTTCGAAAAAGGCAAAAGACAGTGTTTGCTCTTAATATTAGGAAGACAGAATATCTCAAACATTCCACCAATATGGCATGATAAACGACTTCCATGTGGGCCCTGAAATGTTGGGTTTTTAAGACACCATTCTATTGGTTATTATCCCCAAATAGCAGCTTTCTTTAATGGTCTATCAAGACCGTAATGGAGACGTACTAAGGACAACCAAGTAAGATCGGAATTATTTTGACAATATGACGGCAAACTCTTTAGGGCCATCTAGTTATTTGTGGATTTGGCCAGAACACTGAAACGTTTTGAGACTTTAAACATTGAAATTTGTATCCATTTAATCTTTTTTTTCCTTAGAAAATTAAATTGGATGTGGAAAGTTTGCGTCTAAGATAGAAGCCAAATTTTTCTCCTGACTAGAATGCGAGGGGGATAGGGGAAATTGGCCTTTTGTATATTTACTTGTGAGTATTGAGACTGGCTTCATGGTGGGCTATAAGCATTTCCTCTGAGCAAACAGAGGCAGAGCGGCAAACTATGCTTGCTTCAGTACAAAGAAAATAACAGGAACAGACCCTGTGAAGAATGGCTAACTCAAGGAGAGGTGACTCATTTCCTGGGTGGTAGACCTGTGGGTCACACATTACAATGTGGCGTTGTACTCACATAGGCACTTGGCACTCACACAAACAACCAAAGTGTCATCTTAAAATAGCAACAATAAAATTTCCTGCACACTAATTTTTCTTCTAAAAATCAGACTCCCCTCCCCCCCCCCCGCCCGCCAATCTATACTATTTTGGGTTTAAATTCTCAAAGAGTTCTATGGGCATGAGGAGGCTGAGTTATGGTTTAAGTCTCACCTCTAATCTTGCTTCCTGTGTGAACTTGGACAAATCTCTTAATCTCTCTGGGATTCAGTTTACTCAGCTGTAAAATGAGAGGATTGGACTAGATTGTCTCTTCCAGCTCTAGACTTATGATGCTATGTATTCCCATTTTCCCCTCTGCTTACCACAGTCTTGATAATCATGTGTGCCAGGGAGAAATCAGAACTAGTAAGAATCAGCAAGCTACTATTAGATTAGAAACTCCTTGAGGACAAGAATTTCATCTTGTTTATTTTTGTATCCCTCCTAAAGAGACTTGCGTGTGTTACACATAAACATAAATGATGCAGAAAAATAATGTAGAAAGAATTAATGCAATATTTGCATTTTATGTGTGAAAAAAGAGAGGAGCCAGAAGATAATAGTGAAAATGAGAGTTAAACCACAATTTAGAGAAAGTCTCTTTATCTTGGACATTGATGCCAAAGGCATTCACATGGAATACATCTCACTGCTACTTTGAAAAACCTGCAGTCATCCTCCATTCCTTGCCCCATCACACACCCTTCACCACAAGTCCCCGACATTCTCTCTTAGGAACCCTTGATCCCCAGATTAATTCCTTGTGCTGAGCAGTACTCACAAAGTGAGGAGAATTTCAGCATTGAGTTTCTAAATAGGATCCTTCACCTAATTCCTATGGGACCTAATTGATATCGTAAGGCCAGATTCTGACTTTTAGAAGAGAAAAAGATATTTATAGGTTAGATTTTTCACTGTTTCTTCTTATTCTAACCTACTCTTTTGTTCCTCTCTTGTTTTCCCCCTATTTTTTCACTCTTTTTCTCCCCCTTCTTGTTCATTCATTAACTTCCATTAGCCTTTGTAGGTACAATAACACTCAGAGAATTCTATGAGGGATTAGTGCTGCTTCTTCTGTAGTCCTTAAATGATAAATGATAAAGAATCAAGACCATAGAGGATACAAAGAAAAAATAGAGGAATGAGAATATCTTTAAATAATGTCTTCCTTTTTTCTTCCTTCCTTCTTTCCTTCCTCCCTCCCTCCCTTCCTTCCTTCCTTCCTTCCTTCCTTCCTTCCTCCCTCCCTCTCTCCCTTCTTTCCTTTTTCTCTTTTCTTCCTTTCTTCCTTCCTTCCTTTCTTTCTTTCTTTCTTTCTTTCTTTCTTTCTTTCTTTCTTTCTTTCTTTCTTTCTTTCTTTCTTTCTTTCTTTCTTTCTTTCTTTCTTTCTTTCTTCCTTTCTTTCTTCCTTTCCTTCTTTTTTTTATAGAGAACTAATTCCCCAGTGAAGAAATTTCCTCTTCCAAGGGAGATAGGCATCTCCTCTACAATTTACAATCTTAGCTACTTGGGATGCTAAGAGTTAATTGACTTGCTTTGTTTTGGAGGTAGAACTTGTATCCAGGTCTTGCTAACTATGAGACTTGCCCTGTACCCACTATCTACACTAACTCTTTAAAACTTTCTTTCATTTGTTTAAAAACACCCAATGACCAGCCTATGACATGTATTTGAAAAGCCAATTCATTGATTTACTACATCAGTATAAAGACCTGGCATAGGCACTGCAGATGAACAATGAACAGAAGGCTGGATTGTTTTGGGAAATTGTGCAATGCTGCAATAAATTAATCAAACATGTTATTAAACAAAGTACCTTGGAATTATGCAATATGCTAGGTGAGGTTCTGGGGATACAAAAGGAAAGTTAAGTACTCCTTGCCCTTGAGGTGCTTACAATCTAGCCAGAGGACCCTATGGGGTGAAGAGGAGGGGATGGGGAGAATCAGGCAATGCTTCATGTAGCAGATGGTTCCTGAAGTAAGTCTTTAA